>NW_026732824.1:255000-256121 GCF_028476545.2 Physella acuta
TCATCCATGTTAGGAAATGTTCTGATAATTTCGGGCACCCCCCCCCCCCACCCCTACCCCTTTCACTTTTTATAATCACAACACACAAAACACAAGAGTTTCTTTCATGTATTTCTCCTTGGTGGTGGTGGTGGAGTAGGTGGGGGAAGGGGGGTAGTGCTGTCCGCCTGCATCCTCTGGAGAATGCCCCCTCCCCACCCCCACCCCTGTGCGAAAAATAAAAAAAAACATTTAATTACATAGAAAATATATACTTAAACCAGTGTCCGCCTCACCTCAACAAATTTCAAGTACCCCCCCCCCCCACACACACACACACTTCTCAACGATAATGCTGCCACACAATTCCACACCACTCCCTTATCCCCAATATCTACAATATTGGGAGTAAAACGTCCACTCAGCTCTAATTGGTAACTAACGTAAGTTGGGGAATGTTTGGACGGCTGTACAACAATATCCTTTCATATACCGAGGTCACAGAAACAGGCGAACTCTACCCATTGAACGATCCATAGGGTAGATAAAGTAGAGTTTACCTGTTTCTGTGACCCCAGCTTCTTTCCCTAACGTGTAACAGGTATCTTCAGGGAAGTCCCAAGGACTCGAGGCCCTCATCTTAGTACAGTTGTTCTGACTTTTTTTTTAATTTAATCCATTGTTACTTTATTTTAGCACCTTGTTTTTAAATATACAATTTAATATAAAATCGTGTGGGCGTTAGGCTAATCCAGGGGTCTCCAAACTTTTCAGTCCGAGGGGCCGCATTAACTATCAAATTTCAGTTCGGGGGCCAGTTTCTTCCAGGCATGTCTTTGATTTTTCTGGGCAAAGTTCCTCAGCCATCACCAACAAACGGTTTTTCCGTGGACAAAAAGATCTCCGCGGGCCGGATGAGAGGACATCGCGGGCCGCATCCGGCCCGCGGGCCGTAGTTTGGGGACCCCTGGGCTAATCTGTACAGTTGTTCTGATGAAAATGAAAGTCGTAATGTAATGGTATACTAAAAGCAAACATTCACCAAGACCCCCCCTCTATATTTGTTAAATGTTCTTCTTTTGATCTATTTTTAAATAATGCTCAATATAACATATTTAAATTAAATTAATTTAATTTTCTGA
>NW_026732825.1:0-105000 GCF_028476545.2 Physella acuta
ATATATGTATTATGATATGTGTATATGTATATTTATATATAAATATATTGACCAAATCGACCGAACAATGTTAGCTGTAACTTATTCAAATCAGAAATATTGTATAAAATGTTTAGCCTACATGCCTTTATCGCAAATTCATCGCAGTTTTTAAATTATCAGAATAGGATACCCTAAAGAAAAGCTTCAAGATCAGAAGTTCGAAATTCTTGTGATACTTGGAGATTTGAATGTGATACTTGCAATAATTTTGCTAGATATCAAGAATATTTAATATAGAGTGTAGAATAAAAAAAAAATAGGTAGCTCTTAGTTACAATTATGTTTATAAGTGTTTTTTTTTTACATATTAGTATGATTTAATTTATTTGCGGATTTTTTCTTTCATAATTAGATTGGTTAATTACATTTGTTATTAAACAAATATTTGCATATTTTATATTTTGTTTCCAACATGTTTTTCGAGATAAGTGATTTTTATCCTTTACTTTATCTATAATTTAAAATGTATAATTAGCATGATTAATTTCGTTTTGTTTAAATAGATAGACCAAGATTTTAGCAATAGTTTTTTATTATTATTTTAAGCGAAATAATTTGTAAACATTGAATAAAAAAAAACCCAAGATTTTTATCAATTGTTGTGTCAATACCAATCTCCTTCCTTCTTTTTCCTTAAAAAAAAAAGAATTATATAATCAATTTCAGTATCCTGTTCTCGATATCTCTCATCACCCCCACTCCCTGCTCACGTATCCTTCCCTCAGTATCCCATAATTCCACACAATCCACCAGCATAGCTAATGTAATCCCCCCTCGATGAAATCAATCCCAGAATCCCATGATCCCCTCTGGCAGGACCCATCTTCCAGCCCGCATTACAATTTGTATATAATATCGCTATGAAACAAATAGAATTACCGACATTTTTTTTTTACTTCGGAAAAAGTTCTTGTCTAAAAACCGGAAATGAGGTGAAAGAAAATAATCCCCCCCCCCCCCCAAAAAAAAAATCGTGTGTTAAATCTGTTGAGACTATTATTAATTTATGAAGACGTGTTAATTTTTTTTTTATCGTAGGCAATATTGCGATGTAACCGTTGTGAGTTGTAAATTTTATTTGGTTTCGCGATTTGGTTTGGCTACAACTGGACGATAACGATGACTAATGAGGACAACTAGAGAACTAGTGCACGAATCGGCAACCTGAGGCTCGCGAGCCGCTTGCGGCTCTATTGATGTCAAGATGCGGCTCTCCAGCTCCTTGCACAAATATTAATAGTTATATAATTTCATTTTCAAAACTCATAAACAATATTATACTGTAAAGAAAAACAAGTTTAAACAGGATTAAAACACTGATCAGAGAACAGTGAGAATAGGTAAAGTAGAAAGTATACGGACAGCCGTTTGAGCACCAGGCCCAGCCCCACAGCCGTGCTATGGACAGCCCCGTGGCGACTATTCCATGTTTGCCACTGCCCAAGTGCCGACTTTTTCCAATATCGTTAAACGGGGAATGTTATTTTAATCAGAATGCATTCCTCTACCTGTCAGTATGCATTAATTTGACCTGAGTGACGAATTATTTTATTTACTAACCCCCTCCAGTTGAGCCAAGTACTGGACGGTGGGGTACGAGTAGGCCGGAAGATAATCCCTGTGAGAACCGAAGGACAGAAGCGACCGATAAAGTAATCAAACTGATACCCAAGCCAGTTAGTCGGAGTTTGCCGTGTTGCGGCCTGCCTGGCTATGGGAGACACCTCCTGAGCCAGTGGTGTCCGTAAAGAAAGAAAAAAAAAGTTATTGCCTTATAAAATGGGTTGGGATTGTCCTATAGTTATATTATTTGATTACTAACTTAATCATAGCAGAGCTAGCTAAAACACTTTTTGTGCTAAAAATATTTTTATGTTAATCAATATTAATTCATATTTAACGCTATTTATTTCAAATAAAAAATCTAATTTATTTACCTACTCGTTATTAAATACCAACATATTGGGAAAAAAAATATTAGTTGTTCTTTTAAAACTGGGAAATTTTGTAAATTGGAACTTTTGGCTCTTCCGGCTCAAAAGGGTGCCGACCCTTGGTATGAACAAACTAAACAAATTAACATCCAAGGGAGTTAACTTTTAAAGTAAAATAAACCAACTTAGCAAACACTCTGTCTAATAAGAAATATCAACTAACTAATAATATATATTTATAATTTTAAAAATATTTACATATAATTTGAAATTTAACGAGAATAGGATATTTTTAAATGAAAAATATTTTAAACTTTAGGTATATTTAATATATATAAACTATATTATTACGTTTTGTTATTTGGTATAAGTAAGATCACTTCCTCAGAATCCAGGTGATAATAAGTTACATTAGTGAAATTTTGGATCCCCATTCGGGGACAAGAAATAAAACTGCATCGGTACAACAACCCCCTCCCCATCCCGTATACTAAAGAACTGACGACGACATGAACCCAACGAACACAGTACACCAGACTAGGAGATGACTAAGACGATACTGTAGGGAAGGACGCGACAAATTAAACATCAGGCCAGCAAAATCGTGGAAAGGCGAACGGCTACGACCGACATTAACTAACAAACCACGGCAGACATGATCCCAAGAACCATGCGGCGACAGTCTAGAACATGGGCCGACAATCTGCGGCTCCTTTCATGTCAAAATGCGGCTCTCCAGTTGCGTAATTATTTTCTTTTTTTTTTTTTCAAAACTCATAAAAATATTATATTTTAAAAACAAAAACAACTTTAAACAAAACAAAAACAATTAGAATAGGTGGAGTAGAGCGTATATGGACAGCCGACAGCCGGGCATAAGCATTGTCTCTTTCAGACTTTCTTCACCCGGAGGGGTGGGGGGACACTGTTAAAAGTATATACTTTCTATGTATATTCCATTTCGATCAGTAGACCCTTTTGTATGGTATTTGTAATCATAGGCTCTATTTATTGTTCATTATTCAATATAATATTGTTTTCTTACCGTATTTCCAATTAATTTTCGATTCTTTTAATTAACTTAGCGAAATTTAGGAAATTGTTATCCCCTAAACCGTTATCAACGTAATTAACGTCTAATTTAGTTTTGAAGTAATAACAATGAAGTAACGTTTTCTTTTAAGGGTTAGTGCCTAAAAATTAAGCTGTTCCTAGAACTCTGTTTAAAATGGTCTTGCTAAAATTGCTAGAGTACCCAATAGAGCTGGGTGAACTCACGCACCTACTCGAGTTTAGGATTCGAGATTCAGATTTCAAAATTGCCGTTGAACGTTGATGAGTTTTTCCATAGGATACGTTGCCTGCTATTTAAAAAAAAAATGATTTGAATAATTTGACGAACCAGAATAATTTACGAGATTATTGAATTAATTTTTTTTTCTTAAATTTAAGAAGGGAGAATCAAAAAAATTATAATTTCGCATGTTTTGAGTTTTGAGTTTTTCGCACTTTATTCTAAAGAGGACTTGAATTCAAAACAAGCGCATTTGTCGATTTATAAAGGGGTGAGTTGAAGGCTGTTTTATCTTCTTTTTATTTTATGACCTTAGATTTCTGTGAATTCTACTGCATCAAGGGAATTAGTTAGATATAATTTTAATACAACAGATAGATTAATACTTTTAGTTTAGAGTAGATTAGTAGTTTGAAAAAAAAAACAATAGGAAAATCAGATAATTTAACCATTTTGTGAATTTCATTTTTTGAAAATAAAAATGCCTTTGTTTATCAAAATTTGGGAAGGCGTGACCTGGTGTAGAGTGTTAGACTGCTAACACGAGCGTCTCGAGTTCGAATCCGTAGTTAAGTCATTAAAATGTCCATGATTCGACCCAGCTCCGATAGGGAAGGTAAAGTCGGCTGGGCAAAGTGCTGACCACATTATCCCTTCATATGCCGAGATCACAGAAACAGGTGAACTCTACTTTACTTGTCCCATGAACTTTTTTTCAATTGAAATTTATTTATTTTCCATTTTACTATCTTCATTAAATCTCTTTTTCAAATATTACAAGTTAGATAATACATGATTGTAATTCATACTTTCCCACCCTCCACAACTTAAAGGAAATGAAGATCATGATTTTTTTTTTTTTGGTAATACTAATACATTATCTATTTCATGAATATTCTTAAACATAACGTGTTACCATGAATATCTCATCGTCTTATTTTCATTGTCCTTATGTCATAATTGGCACGTGAGCACCACAAGAATACCCAAATAAAATCAAAGGATCTGTGAGATAAAACAAAGACACAGGAAGCGGTTTATCCCGGATAATTCCACCCCCTTATAAAAACAAAGGGACTACTGGCCATTCCCGTAATCCATGCCCTAACTAACCCACCGCAATTTGTATTCACCAGATATGAACCAGCGATACGTAAATCAGAAAAAAAAAACAAATCAGTTTTTTCCAGTTCTGGTGATTTCGCCCCATTAAGATTCTTTAGTATCCAACGTTGATAACGAAATGACGGTCGTTTGCACGCAAACCCCGAAATCCTAATAAAAAAAAAACTAAAAAAAAAACATGGAGCACAAACACTAACCAGCATCGCCGTGGTTAGAAAATGGGCTTAGATATTGAGATTTTATACACGCAAGGCGCGGCGCTACGGGAAGAGATTGAATGGCTTTCTGTTTCAATAATTAATCATACCACGCGAGAAAGGTTATTAAATATTAATATCGGGACCAGGACTATTTGCTCCCACGGACTTGGCAAGGGGGGAGAATTTGGATTCATTTGTAACCAAGGGGAGTTAACCCTGTCGTATGTACCGTGCTAATAAGGCTATATATATATATATATATATATATATATATATATATATATATATATATATATATATATATATATATATATATTTAGTATATATATATATATATATATATATATATATATGGAGAGATATGAACACGAAAAGTATGCCAATATGCCCTGTTGGATTTGGAGTATAACGGTGTATACATCTCGAAAAAAATATATAATTACTAGAATACCCGTCATCCGTTGGATAACTGTGGGTTTCGGGGGTCATCCATAAAAAAACATCACGTCTGTCACTCAGAGGCATAGCGACCCTTCCCGGCGCCCGGGGACAAACTTTTCGATTTTAACCCCCCCCCCCCCCCCAAGATTTCGATTTTCAACCCCCCCCCCCTCAAACTTTCGATTTGCACCCCCCTCAACCTTTCAATTTATTTTTCCAAACCATTTTGGCGCCCCAACATATGTCCCCCCCGCCCCCCCTTCCCCCCTCCACCTCCCCCCACCTCCCCTTCCCCCCCCCCCGCCTCCCCCCTCCCTCCCCTCCCGCCCCCCCCCCCTCCTCGCTACGCTACTGCAGTGTCACTTATGGTCACAAAAAACAGACCCCACATTCAAAAATATGTTTTTTATCTTTTAAAAACACCGAAAACACCGATTTCGGACTATCCCTTCATATACTGACGTCACATGTGACCTACTCAACTCTACTTTACCTGCCCAGTGTCCCGCCAAGTCTCAGACAACATGTTTTTATCGTTTAAAAAACGATTCCAGCCGAGCATGTCTCTGACCACACTATCCTTTCATATGCTTAGGACAAAGAAACAGATGAACTCTACTTCATCTGCCCTGTATCCTGCCAAGTTCAGATAGGCAACTTTATCATTCACATCTAAAAAAAAAAATATTGAAAAAAAAATATCATTGACATATTGGTCTAGAACCTGTGCCACCCACATGAGAGCGGGCTACGCTACCAACTTAGCTATTTACTCGTGACGTCACAAATGAATTTTTATACTATACTTTTAAGTCTCCGCGCATAGATCTAGTAGTAGTAACTTTCAAATTAAATTTAATCTTAAATTAGCCAAACAAAGATTTATATAAAATAATTAAGGCCTGAAATAGATTCTAGATGTATTAAGGCCTGAAATAGATTCTAGATGTAGAATTTACATTAAGTCTAGATCTAGAATTTACACTGAGTCTAGTAGTGACCTAGAATCTAGATCTAGGCTAGATCTAGGCTAGATTCATAACTTCCCTTCGACAGCTGATCTTTAGATCTAGAGAAATTTATCGTAAAACTAAATGAAAAAGACAGTTGAAAATTGATATAAGTGTTGGAACGTAATAAATACAGCAAACGGACGTATTGTTTAAGTTATAGCCGGCAGAAAATTAGCTTTGTAACGCGTTAAACTTTTGAATGGGCCACAAAGTCTATGATGAGTCCGCCATTTTTATTGAACCAAAAAGTAAACACATCAAGGGACGTCACTATCCCCACAAAGTTTATTCAAAGTATTAACATTTTTAAAAAAATACGGTTAATTTAACTATGAATAAATCAATAAATTAATTAACGTCTTTAAATAAATTTGTGATTAACAGTCTGTCTGCATTAAAAAATTATTCTCTACCTACATACTATTTTACAGCTCTCCAGATAGAGTCAAACATATCACAATAGTCGATCAGGCAAACAAACAAACAAACAAACAAATAAATATTCAAACATGTAAACAAAGTTGAGTTTTAGTAGTATATAGATAACAATCTGGATCTAGATACGCTATATATATATATATATATATATATATATATATATATATATATATATATATATATATATATATATATATATATATATATATATATATTACTCTGTCGGATTTTCACTCAGTAAGTGTTGCATAATTACATATACCCAAAACACATAATATATGAACACATAAAGTAAGCTTACACCTATCTTTTACCTAGATTACTATAAAAAATACATCTCCATCCCCTTGTAAACTCACCCCCTCCTCCCCCAAGTTTACTGCTTACACATTTTCTCCCCCGCCCCTCACCATCCGCCCCCATTACAAAATCAATATGCCCCCCCCCCCCCCTGAATCTCAAACACGTTCCCTATCATCTGACAATCTGGCCACATTAAGTGATTTGAGGATCCTAAAGCCTTGAGATTTATATCCTCTATCTGCATATCCGGAACTACTTTTTTTTTTGGTATCCTTCCACACGAAAAAAAAAACTAAAAACCTCACGGATATGGAAATACGTAGTGCGCCCAGAATTGAAAGTGGAAGAAAGAAGAAATCTGTAGAACTTCGCAGAGTCCACCCAGCTCTAATGGGTACCTAACTCACGTTAGGCAAATTAAAAGATGATGGGTATAGTGCTGACCATACTATCCCTTCATATGCCGTGGTCACAGAAACAGGTGAACTCTGCTTCACCTGCCCCATGTGTCGTGGACACGAACGGGAAAAGATAATGTGATGATGATGAAGCTCTATTTGGTTGAGAAACGCGAATCAATCCTAAAAATAGTTCTGCTACATCTTGAATTACACTTTAAGGTTTTATAGAACTCTTTTCTTTTTTTTTAACATTTATTTCTTAAAACTAGAAATTAAACGAATGGTGGTCGAAATTTCTCAGATAATTTGAATTGTAGAAAGCACGTTGTAATCGAGTTCACGTGATGAAGAGGGGGGGGTGGAAGGTTGGGGGGGGGAGGTCCCGCTCTGTTTAGGTAACTGAGCTACATGTTTTAATTTGAATCGCCCTAATTAGCTTAACAAGAATATGCATTAATTTCGTACATTTTTTATGGAGGAAGGATAATTAATTAACCTTTTAAAATTTAATTTGAAAATCAGGTTTTCAATTTTTTTTTAATGCCTGATTGTTACCTTGGTTTGAATTATACGTGTGTTGTTTTTTTTTCGCTCTAAGGAAACAGTCAACACAAAATGGCGGATTGAACGACGAGAAATGTTAAAGTAGATCTAAGTAAAGAAAGAAATTCGTTTTGTTGATCATAAAAAAATACAAAAGAGATTTTGAACTAGAGCTTTCATCATGATAAGCCTTTAAAATTCGGATTAAAACGGGATAGTAAACGATACGGTGTTATATTTCAAAGATAAGCGCTTTATTATGTAGTTAGCTTTGATACTTGTATGTGCTTGTTTTTTATTTATATTATACTATTTTAACTGTAAAAGGTTAGGCTAACTTTTTTCATCGTTTTAGAGGGAGAGAGAAAGACGAGGAGAGAGAGAGATAAATCAGAGAGAGTGAGAGAGAGAGAGAGCAAGAGGGAGACATATGAAGAGAGAAAGAGGAAGAGAGAGACAAAGAGGAAAAGAGAGAGAGAATGTGGAAGAGAGATAAATCAGGGAGAGGGAGAGAGAGAGCGTAAGAGAGAGAGCCATATGAAGAGAGAAAGAGGAAGAGAGAGACAAAGTGGAAGAGAGAGAGATAAATCAGAGAGAGAGAGAGAGAGAGCAAGAGAGAGACATGTTAAGAGAGAAAGAGGTAGAGATAGACAAAGAGGAAAAGAGAGAGAAGGTGGAAGAGAGATAAATCAGAGAGAGGGAGAGAGAGAGCGTACGAGAGAGACATATGAAGAGAGAAAGATGAAGAGAGAGAGAAAAATGGAAGAGAGAGATAAGAGAGAGGGAGATAGAGAGAGCAAGAGAGAGAGAGACATATGAAGAGAGAAAGAGAGAAGAGGAGGAAGAGAGAGACAAAGTGGAAGAGAGAGAGAGAAATCAGAGAGAGCAAGAGAGAA
The DNA here is from genome assembly GCF_028476545.2 of Physella acuta. Taxonomy (NCBI): domain Eukaryota; kingdom Metazoa; phylum Mollusca; class Gastropoda; family Physidae; genus Physella; species Physella acuta. The sequence continues at coordinate 8,631 of NW_026732825.1, forward strand.
AGAGAATATAAAGTTAGAAGGAAGAGAGAGACAAGTTGGAAGAGAGAAAGAGAGAGAAAGTGGAAGAGAGATAAATCAGAGAGATAGAGAGAGAGCAAGAGAGAGAGAGAGACATATGAAGAGAGAAGGAGGAAGAGAGAGACAAAGTGGAGGAGAGAGACAAAGTAGAAGAGAGAGAACACGAGAGAGATCAGGGAGACTGGGAGACAGGGAACAGAGATAGAAAAAACAGAGAGATACTAAAGTAAACTCTTCTATGATCTTTACACGATGAACTTTTCTAGATCTTCTTGATCTGCCCCGTGTGTCTTGGGCACGAACGGGATTAAGAAGATCTTCTTACCACATGTTTTGAATGTGCATTTTTTTAACACACGCTTTGCACACTTACAAAAAAAAAAACATTTACAGGTGCGCCATCTTGGTTTTGAAATAATTATAATAATTTAGAAATAGGTGTTTACATAAATTTTATTTTTCAATTAGGCAAACGTGAGAAAAAAATCTTTGCGATAAAACACCATAAAAAATCAAACTTAAAAACGTTTGAAGTAAAAATAAAAATGTTTATTTTCTAAGAAATTTTAGTTTAACTTTTTGAGTTACCTCGTGTTGCATAATTAGTTCACGTGAATATTCCTCCCGTATCCATTATTATCTTTACTTTTAAACTATTTTTATCGCTGGAATTTTTTTTTTATTCCTATCCACGTTTTATTTTTTCCAGTTATTTTTATCGCTCACTAAGAGGTTCAAAACGCTCTGTTTAACACATCCGGTATTACTGCAGCTTCTAATTAACGTTAAAGAATGTCAGTAAGTATTTTAAAAAATTAAAACCCGGCTTGAGTTAAATTTTTTGTGTCTAAAGCATCGTCACTTAATTTAATTTTTGGTTATAACACTTAAAGGATCTTTTGAGATCTTCAAGATCATTCAGTTTCTGCATTAAAAAATATTCTTCCTTTCATTAGTCTGCTATTTTTCGTCATAATCGGGAGTCTGAATCATTTCGAAATATTTTTTTTCATCACAAAGGGCTTAGGAGTTTAGGCTAGGCTTAAGTTTAGCCTCGTGAATTTTTAAAAAGTATGTTAGCGGAGCAAGCTTAATCCGCGAAACAATGAATTATGTGCAGGATTAACAGTAAAACATGCGCCGTATGTAAAAAAAATGTCCCCTTTGTGTGTAGGTAACATGGTGCAGATAAAGTAAAGTTCGTCTGTTTCAGCGACCACGTGATAGTGTGGACCGTATTATGTCCGGCTGATTTACTCTAGCTAAGGTGAGTCAGGTCTCCGTCATAGACGCCATACAGGCGTTGTATCTTCTTATTCTCCGTTCTTAATTTTAGTGTTGGAAGAGAATCCCTATATTACAAGTTAACGTGTCAACTGGTTAAGCGGCATTTAGGCCGTTGACTCCGATTTCAGCCTGCTTTATTTTTATATTTCCTTCCATAGCCTTTGTCCAACCAAGAACAAACTACAAGGCAGCAGCTGTTTGATTTTGGAGTTGTCTCCCCGATATGAGTTGCTGTCCCCAGCTATCGAGTCTCATCTGCCCGAAAAACGTTGATTAGTTAGCTAGAATTTACTACGTATAGTGTTACAGAGAGGGGCATGCTTTAAGCGTTTTTGTCTTACCAAATCCAATAAGGAAAATAAATAATCAGTTCTACATATGGTGATTCATTATCTTTTCGGTACTAAACAAAGAGATGTCTCCATTGAAGATGAAAATTCACGTAATAACCACCTCCACTTCCCCTACCCACCAGTGTTTCTTCCATTCATTTCAGCTAAGAAAGTCTAACGCCCCCCACCCTGAACGAAATGGAAATTATATATACTTTATATATACTTTATATATACTTTTACCAGTGTCCGCCCCCCCCCCCTGGAAAATTTAGTCCACCCCACAGAAAATATCAAGTCCCCCCCTCCCCCAGGAGCAAAAAGTCTATAAAAACACTGCTACCAACACTCCTATTATTCCTTCCTATTTCAGTTGTCAATTTAAATCCTACACTTAATACTTTTTCAAGTTAAAAAAAAAAACACTACTTCCAACCATGCCATAATGAGTAGTGACAAAAGTTCTTCAGTCCACCTATTCAGTTTTGTTCAAGTTAATTACAAATTTGCGCACCAACTCCAAACATTGGGAATAAAAAAACACACCCGAGTACGCACCAAGTCCGCACCAACCAACACAATCACTCAGTGGTATTGGGTTCTGCCCCAAAGCCCCGTAACTCCTATACCAAGTGTTTGGTTCACCGACCCGACAAGGGGACACAATCTTTATTTTCAACTGTTTCGAGTTGTCCGCCCTTTGAGAAAAACCCTCATGATGTAGTGGGTTGGTGTGAACTTGATCTGAGTACAAGTTCTTCAAGGTCGGATTGGAGTGAATACCAAAGATACAGTCAAACTACAACCGTCTGGATAAGATTATTTGGATTCACGTGTTAAGATGGAGTATTCTTCTTTCTTCTTCTTCTTCGTTCTGAATTGTCATGTTGGAAGTATTTACTCCAACACAATTTAGTATTATTTGGCATCCTATTATGTGCGATATAGCCCTTTGACTCCGATTTCAGCCTGCTTTTCTTTTTTGGTTTTGCTTCCATAGCCTTTGTCCAACCAAGATCAAACTACAAGGCAGCAGTTGTTTGATTTTGGAGCTGTCTCTCCTAGATGGGTTGCTGTTTCCGGCTATCGAGCCTCATCTGCCCAGGAGTTCGAACTCGGGACTTTTCGGCTTAGCAACCATGAGCTTAACCGAAATTATCACTCCTAGATGAGTTTCTATCCTCAGCTATCGAGTCTCATCTGCCCGGGGGTTCGAACTCGGGGCAGTTCGATATATCGGCATTGTCTTAGTTCCTCGGCCGCGCAATATTAGTAGGCCTGGCGCGCAGTAATATTGTAAAATGAAAACAATCTTGCACAAGTTTTGACAGAGCACCGCACATACAACGTTTTTTTCTTACAAGGTTTTGCTACTTAGAGGTATGGTCCTGCTGACCACTATAGATCTGTATCACCCTCACAAGACGTGTGGTCGAGTCAGAGGCGTAGCAAACCATTCCGGCGCCCGGGACGAACTATCAATTTCGCCACCCTCTCATTTATATATTTATTCTTGTCAGTAGAAAGCGCACCCTCTCTATTCCCCCCCCCCCTTCCAAGTTAAAAAGGTTGGTGGCGCTTTTTACCAGTGGCTGATTTTTGCTTTGCTGCCACACTTTGGGTATAATTCAATACTTTAGCTTAAAATGAGCTTTTAGTTTTCTTTTCTACCACTTTTGGCGCCCTATTAGGGTCTGATTCCACGGCCGCCCCCCATCCCTCCCCCCACCCTACCCTAGCTACGACATTGGGTCAAGTTTTCCAGTCCGAATGTCGCCTGGCCAAAAGTTCATGTAAAAACAATGCAAATCATATCGAAGCTGGATTTTACACCAATCGATTGATTAATCAATAAAATCCGTGACCCAGACAATACCTTCATTAGCCGAGGTAAAAAATCAGGTCAGGCTTAATTAGTTCTGCCTTGTATAAACTGTTACATGTATGAAAAAGTAATTATTTGATCTTAACCTTAAGGGCATGGGCGGGTGTACTTTTCGTCATAAATCCACTAAATCATCGATTTCCCACTTTTACTTGATCTATACAGAATAACCATCGTTGAATCTAAAAATGACATTGTTATGACCCTAAAATTAGTATTTAATTATGAAAAACCGGGTTCAATGTAGTGTGTACAGGGTCTTTTGTTTATTTTTTTAGTAAAAATAGCAATTTTTCGACCTAGAAAAGTACTATTAGGCTTCGCGGAAACCTAATGTGTTTCATATCAATGGAAAGGCAGTGACCTCCTTTCTTTATTTGTTCTAAAATTAAATGACCAATCAAAATACCTATTTTAATGTGATTATTTTTCTACGTCATAAAGTTGTTTATTTTACTCAGTCGGGTTTTTCCGGTATGCAAATTTTTGACCTCAATTTTTTCATTGGCATACGGCGGCGGAAGCTAGTTAGCGATTGGTCGTTTCGCTTCGTAAGTAAACATTCCCTTAGTTTCAGCGCGTTGCTAAGTTTGATCTAGTTTTGTTTCTCTAAGCTTCTGTAAAATACTTACATTATTTTAACATATAATTATTTCAATTAAATATACTATTAACAGTTTAGATTAGTTTGTGTGAATTATCATAAGCAGTGAGGCGATTTAATTTGTTTCTCTTTCGATAATGCGTAGAACAAAACACTCGCTAAAAATAGATACACTACACACATCTAACTAATTTACTAAAGCTAGGGCACGTCCGAATGCAACTGATTGCAGCTACCTCCACTCAATCTAGCACTATTCAGACAAGCACTGGTGCAGATGTAATATGCATATTTACTAAGAAACTGCGGCAATGTAAGACACAGTTTTTACAGACAGAAGAAAGCACTGTTACATCTCGTACTGGTAGTACTAATTGTAAACCACAGCCATGCAGAATTATTGTCGACTGTGATTTGCTTCTTGATGTTATCAATACATGTGATGTAGTGGCTACTATTGATGAAAAAAGTGTAAAGGGTTTGCTTCAAGCATGGTGTGGCAGTAATAAAAATGTTGTAAACCGTAAGTATACAACTGCAAAAGAATCCAGAACAAGGCCTTTCACAATAAACAAAGACATCGTCTTATCATAATTGACTTTAGACATGAGACCATGCAAAATATACTTCTGTTTCTGCGATAGCATAATTCAATTTTGGGCCCAGGCATGCTATGGCATTGCTGTCAAAAGAAGGAAACCATAGTCGAAGACTCAGTGAAGGACGCGAAAAAAGACGCCATGACAACAGCTTTACTACAACTCTAGGTAAAACAAAGAGCGCCAGAAAAAAATAAAACTAACAGCCGAACAAGCTCAGAAGGAATATATTCAGCAGCACCAAACTTCAGGCTATAAATGTGGTCGATTTTAGTGACATACAGCGATAAATTTTCATTTTTTGCAACTTTTTGTTAGTTTTTTGCGTTTTTCTCAGTTTGATGTTTTTTTGTACAATTGTTGAAATAACTTTGTTAATAATTATCAGAACTGAACTAAATTTGCTCCAGTTACTCTTTATATATGTTCAAATAAAACGTATTGAACACTTTTGGAATTTTTGTAAAAAAAAAAATTTATTGTTGAAATAGTGAAAAAATTGGACGAAATAATGAAATTTTTACAGTGATGTTTGGAAAAAAATAATTTAAAAAAAAGTATCTCCTTTTTTGAAAATGTAATCAATAAGAAGTCTTAAACACATGTGTCTGCAGACTATATTAAGTTTTCATGAAATTTGTACAAACCATTTTTGAGTTATTTCCATTTAAAAATCGTCAATAAAATCCAATATGGCCGCCGTCACCATGGCAACGCAAGATTTAAAAAATTAAAAAAAATATTTTTATGCTTAACTCTTTGAGTTATAACTATTAGCCAAGTATTACATCTTAAGACTCGGAAATAAGAAAGTTGGTACTCATCACCCGCCCATGCCCTTAAATGTTATATGTATAAAAAAAAGTAATTATTTTAGCTTGACCCTTTCTACTACAAATGGAACGGAGTGGTCGGGTGATGCTACTCACGGCTTATATATCGAAAGTCTCGAGTTCTTTTCCCCGGCTCAACTTCCTAAGACGACCCATAGTCCACCCATCAACTGTGCATAGAGCTGACCACATGACCCAAGGGTCAGAAAAAAAAACATGTGAACTCTACTTCACCTGCCGTGCTGAATATTAGATCCCAATGGGTAGGCCTACATTCACATGGCGCTTATTTACACAGTCGAGATAAGACTTTGTATCGTCAGTTATCCGCTCTATTGTCTAACGCAGCCTCTGATCTAATCATAACCCATCATTGATAGCATCGATACGTCTAATGGAGCGTTAATAAAGCATTGATATCGATACCTAAATAGCGATTCCATTTTTAAAAAGCAAATGCATTTCAACATTGTATTTTATTTTGTATTTTTTTTTTTTTTTTTTTTTGTGAAAGTAGGTAAAACATGTATTGATTATTTTTTTATTATATTGTCTTCTAATACATTTATAACAAAAATATAAATTCACCATTAAGAACCTTTTATTTTCTATCAAAAGTGTAACTACCGCTATATTGAAATATCGATACCTGTATTTTTTACTTTGTTCTTATCAGATTGAAAGAACTTTTTAAAGGCATAATCGATTCTTTTAGCAGAGTACACTGCCCAGTCTGTTCTTCCGGTATCCGGTTTTTTTTTTTGTTGTTCCGTTTTTTTTTTTGTTTTTTACTTTTTTTTATCTTCCGCTTTTATGGTAAACGTAGGGGGGGAATGGGGGTGGAGTAAAGGGGGGGGGGATGTCGGGTAAAAATATGACAGGGAGCAAGGAGCAAATAACTACCAGGCGACAGCCACACGACATGAATGCTGTTTTTTTCAGAACGAGGCTAGCGAAAAATGAGCAGATTGGAAGTTAAATTGGGGTCACCGGGTATGACGTAGGAACGAGAAGGCGGGGGGATGTTCGTATGACAATAACCACTAAAAGATGTATAGAAAAAGGGGAGGTTATAAGATGTGTATAGAAAAGGGGAGTCTATTCATGGTGTATAGTAAAGGGGAGAGAATTAGATCAGTGTATTACGTGGTCTTTTCGGTGATAAGGTGTCGGGTAATATTTAATAAACGGGGCGTAGAACGTAATGAGAAAATTCTAGACTAGCGCTCATGAACTTTTTTTTTACTGCTTTTCTTTTTTTTTTTCTTTTTTTTTCTGTCCATTGCAGTGTTTTTAAATAAAGAACTTTTTTGTAATAAATTTTGAAATTTGACTACAATTTTGTAATTATGTTCTACTCTTATTTGATGCGTTTTTTAGGGTTGCCCTAATACAATACCTACAGAAAATAATGAATTTGATACTGAGTTCTTACTGTTACTAAATATTTCACAATAATACGTTTTTAAATTTACAACAAGTTTAGTAGTTGAAGTAGAGTCCATCTAAGGCTGACTGAATTCGTGTGTTATGAATGCAGTGGATACAAAGTAAAATTAGACTATTTGACGTAGTCCTAGCCTTTTTCTCAAGTTTATCATGCGTGTACTATCAAAGTTTAACATGCATGTAGAACCAGCCTTAAATTTTCACTTGCGTGTACTGCCAGCCTTAAAGTTTAACATGCGTGTACTATCAGTCTTAAAGTTTAACATGCGTGTGCTACCAAAGTTTAACATGTGTGTGCTACCAAAGTTTAACATGTGTGTAGAACCAGCCTTAAATTTTCACTTGCGTGTACTACCAAAATTTAACATGCGTGTACTACCAAAGTTTAACATGCGTGTGCTACCAAAGTTTAACATGCGTGTACTACCAGCCTTAAAGTTTAACATGTGTGTGCTACCAAAGTTTAACATGTGTGTAGAACCAGCCTTAAATTTTCACTTGCGTGTACTACCAAAATTTAACATGCGTGTACTACCAAAGTTTAACATGCGTGTGCTACCAAAGTTTAACATGCGTGTACTACCAGCCTTAAAGTTTAACATGCGTGTGCTACCAAAGTTTAACATGCGTGTACTACCAGCCTTAAAGTTTAACATGCGTGTGCTACCAAAGTTTAACATGCGTGTACTACCAGCCTTAAAGTTTAACATGCGTGTGCTACCAAAGTTTAACATGCGTGTACTACCAACCTTAAAGTTTAACATGCGTGTGCTACCAAAGTTTAACATGCGTGTACTACCAACCTTAAAGTTTAACATGCGTGTTAAACCAGCCTTAAAGTTTAACATGCGTGTTAAACCAGCGCTAAACTCCCTGCTACCAACTAAACATGGCCTTAGTTTTAGCATCAGTATAGCAGGTGAAGTAGAGCCCCACAACTCTGTAACTACGTACCATGAAGAAATATTTGTCCTTGTAACAAATTACTATCCGTAACAAAAGACCCGCCTCTTTCAAATCTTTGTAGATAGACAGACGCCATAACGCCTGTCTCTTTGAACTAGATAATTACCAAGATTTGAACCCCAGTCCCATGGGTGTATCTACGACATCTGAACAACACAGACCTCATCTGTTCCGATATGCCACCCCCTCCCCTTAACATTATTCCAGCGGCTCCCAATGTAATAATTTAACAACAAAAAATTTCAGATACGACACATGTTTCTATAGATGTTTGCGCATATTTCTTCTACAGCCGAGGGAATACAGCAAACGGAAGTTGCGTTCTGACAAATACCTTTCTCACACGCGAGGTAGTTTTTTTTTCCTTATCGGTGATGAAACAGGGAATTCTGGGAGGGTTTTTTTTTCAGCTTTAATTTTTTAGGAGGAGGGTGGGGGTTGAAAACAGACAACGTTGTGTATAAATCGGCATGCGATTTTTCTTCTGGGAGGGAAGAGTGAGGGTAGGAAGGGGGGGGGGGGACGACATTTTGTTTTAAAACGAAGTTGACTAGATGTCAACGTTGACATATTATTGACATTGGAAGAAGCGGTGACGTAATGCGTCCAGACAAGGTTAATTAGATGCAGAATTTCTCGAAGACAACTGTAACGAAGAACACAAAGGACATGGGGGGGGAGGGTGGCGGCTTCTAGCTGTAGCTGAAAACAGAGGGGGCGGGGGTGTCATAAAAGAAGAACTCTAAAAGGGCTTCTCGTTGTAGGAGAACAAATGTGAGGCGCGCGTTTGGTTGGAGCAAAAAAAAATGTCACGTTGTTGCAAAAATCTAAGCGTTTTTCTTAGTTTTGCCAAACATCAAAGGGGGCGTCCATTGTAGCAGAACAACAAAGGGGGCGTCCATTCTTGCAGAATACTAAGGGGGCGTCCAATGTAGACTAACAACAAAGGGGCGTCTATTGTAGTAGAACAAAAAAGGGGTGTCTATTGTAATAGAACAACAAAGGGGCTTCTATTGTAGTAGAACAACAAGGGGGTGTCCATTGTAGTAGAACAACAAAGGGGCGTCTATTGTAGTAGAACAACAAAGGGGTGTCTATTGTAGTAGAACAACAAAGGGGTGTCTATTGTAGTAGAACAACAAAGGGGTGTCTATTGTAGTAGAACAACAAAGGGGCGTCTATTGTAGTAGAACAAAAAAGGGGCGTCTATTGTAGTAGAACAAAAAAGGGGCGTCTATTGTAGTAGAACAACAAAGGGTCATCTATTGTAGTAGAACAACAAAGGGGCGTCTATTGTAGTAGAACAACAAGGGGGTGTCCATTGTAGCACAACAACAAGGGGGCGTCGATTTTAGCAGAACAACAAAAGGGCGTCCATTGTAGCAGAATAACAAAGAAGCGGCCAATGTAGACGAACAACAAAGAGGTAGGGTATCATATACAAAAAAACATCACATCAACAACAAACATATGAACCTTAAACTAGTCTAACAAGAAATGTTAAAATGCGAGATCTAATGTCCGCACTTGAATGTCATCCAAATACATTAAATATAAACTCACAACATATTTTTATTGCATTTCGTAGACAAAGATATAATAAAAAGCACAAAGCAATCTTCTGTATTGTAAAAATTTAAAAAAAACACATGATTTTTAGCAAAAAATTATATATTTATTATTTTCTTAACCATATTTTCAGTGTGATCTATTTCGATTTTTTAAAAAAAATCGGTTTTGATTAAATAAATAACGTTGCCGCAACCTTTGATATAATACAAATTGTTTTACTATTGAACAACTGTGTAGCGTGATATGTGACGCTGTGGTAATACTTCTAGTAGTCTCGAGTTCGGATCCCAGTCTCAAGTGAGTAGGACGTCCAAACCAGCTCTGATGGTTACTTGAATCACGATAGGGAAAGTGACCACACTATTACTTCTATACCTAGGTCGTAGATATAGGTGAACTCTACTTCACCTGTAAGCAGTGTTTCTTCCAGACATTTTTCTCCGGGGGGGGGGGGGGGGGGGGGGGCACTTGAAATTTTCGGGGAGGGGGGTAGTCACTGTTAAAAGTATATATTTGTTATATAAATTCCATTTCATTCGGGGGGGGGGGGGGGGGGTAGACTTTTTTCCGGGGGGGGGGTGGGGGAGCTCCCCCGAAGTTATGCCTGGAAGAAGCTCTGTCTGCAAGTGGGCCATCAGGTTAGAAAGTGTACTTTGCTTAAAATTTACATAACGCGATGCTGTAGTATGAAGATCTACCACACGACGTAAAACAAAAATTTTCAGAATAAAACCAATACAGACTGACACAAAGCAAAAAAAAAAAAAAGATGGTAACTTCCTTGACTTCACGACGCACTAGCAAGACCATGGAAAACTAATGACAGGTTAGGTAAATCTCGGTGGAGAAAGGGAGGTCGAAGATCGCTGCGCACATGCAATGGTTTACTTTAGGAGTAGTTCCCCCTTAAGTGAGTTTATTTTAAAACGAGACCTGGACTGGTAGCTTGTGGCTCTAGGCGCTTCTCTGACAGTAACACACACACACACACACACATGTATACAGAGGTGGACTGGCTGTTTTTGAGGGGTCCGGGAAATTTTTTTAAAGGGGCCCCCAACCCCAGATTAAAAATTTTCCTTGTGCATTTTTACCCCTCCAATGCCTGATGCTCATATTCAGATTGATGAAAATTCACGCGACAATATGGCTGGTAAGTAGGTCACCAACCAGATCTATGGCTCATGCAGGTTTTATTGAGCCGTAGAACTGTTTGGTGACCTTCTTAGCAGCCCTATTATTTTTTAAAATTATCAAAGCACTAAAATGATTAGAACAGCAACGTTCATTTGGGATCCGATGTGATCATTTACCTCTGGCCCACCGTGATCATTTAACATCATTTTATCAAACATCATTTTATCAACGAAAACTGCAACTAAATCATGATATGAAATATTACTTTGGTTATTACCAACGTCTTTATCATTATCATACCCCATCCTCCCACCGTAAACTGTAAAAAAACGTGACAAATTCCTCCCACTTCCGCTACTTACCTGTCCGTACTCATACGTTCCAGATCAATGAAAAAGATTCATATCAACGACGTGTGTCAATTATTTTTTTTTTCACAACCACGTACTGCAATTTCTCACACCCCCCTCCCTAACCTCCCATCCACCATCGACACATTCCTACGTCACTCAAACTCACTATAAAGCCGCTCCCCCCTCCCTATTCGGTTTGCGGTGTTTAAAAATAGATTATTTCTTTCACTCACTCACGCGCGTGACGTATTACCTTGACATTGATACGTTGGTAGAGACGGCTCGTAACTCACACAGAGGTGGCGTTAACCATCAGCGACACACACACATACAAATATATATATATATATATATATATATATATATATATATATATATATATATATATATATATATATATATGTATGTATGTATGTATATATATATTAGTATTTATACAAAAATTCCGAAGCAACCACTCAAACAAAAACATATAATTTCCTTTTTAAGCGAAATATTTCGCACATAATTGTATACATTACAAAACATGTTTGCTTGTGTTAATCATACTTTTCTTTTGCTGTCCGTCAGCTGTTTTGCAAATAGATTTGGCTGCCAGCAATTATTCTTTAAACACCGTCAGTTTTGTCCCTTTGTAATGAGCGTGTATCACATTTAATTTTAATTAATCTTGTGGGGGTTTTAAATTTAAAAATAGAGTTTTTTATTTTTATTTTTATTGTTTGTCTTGTCATTATTCATTCTCTTGTGAGTTAAATGTTATATTTTCCTTATATCGTTTTAACTCACTCCAAATGTCAGTTTCCACTCTCTCCACGCCACTCCGTTTTACGTTGCGTGTTTGTTTATTTCTAGAGGACCCACGATAAACACACGCACACGTCAACCACCCACACATCCACACTAGCCACACCACACACACACGTAAACGAAACGCTTCTTTTTCATCGTTCTTAATTTGAGTGTTGGAAGGGATCCCCTCCAACACAATTAAGTCTACGTGAGGCCATTGACTCCGATTTGAGCCTGCTTTTCTTTTTGGATTTGCTTCCATAGCCTTTGTCCAACCAAGAACAAACTACAAGGCAGCAGTTGTTTTGATTTTGGAGTTGTCTCTCCAAGAAGAGTGGCTGACCCCAGCTAACGAGCCTCATCTGCCCGAGGGTTCGAACTAGAGACGTTTCAGTTTAGCAACCATGAGCTTTACCGACTCGACCACGCGACCCCCCCACTCGTCATGATACAACACACAAACAAAAGTTTCCTTTGTTATAGTACAATATCTATCCAGTTATTTAATCAAATCTCCTTGACGGACTCTCAAACTGCGCACCACCTAATACACAACACTACAAGACACACTGCCCTCTAGCAGGTTTTTTTTTCCGTTCGCGGAGCCAAAAACAGACTAAACTTTAGCCTTGAGGCTACATTAACAAAGCGTAAACAAATTTTGGTTAAAATCACATTAAATCGGTTGTAAAGGAAAAAAGAAGCATTTTAGTTCCATCTCTAGGTCAAGTACAACACCCAACACTTTTGCCATGCGCAAACAAATTTTGATTAAAATCACATTAAATCGGATGTAAAAAAAGCATTTTAGTTCCATCTCTAGGTCAAGTGCAACACCCAACACTTTTGCCATGCGCACTTATACCGCCATGCTACTATTTACATAACTCCGCCCCCTCTGTACACTTATTTTCATTTACTCTATGTACGAATCTCAAATCACTCGATTCCACTCCACCCACTGTATTTACAGAATTCCAACCACTCTATCCACATAACTCCGCCTACTCTATCTACACGAACCCGCCTACTCTGTAACATATCCCCGCCCACTCATTACACACAACTCTTCCCACTCTGTGTACACGACTCCACCCACTGTGATAACACGAGTTTGCCCACTCTACACACTCTACACACACCAATCTACCCACACTCATCACCACACCCACTCTATTTAACACGAATACACCCACTCTCCGCACATCAATCCACGCAATATGTTTTCACGACTCCGCCCACTCTCCAAACATCACTCCATCTACGCTATTGACACAGCCCAGCCCACGCTACACACACCAATCCACCCATTCATTGTAAACGTCTCCGCCTGCTCTACACATAACTCCGCCCACTCTGTTTGCACAACCCCGCCCACATCATATCTTATCTCCATGAATGTTTTTTTTGTGTGTGTGTGTCCACATTTTTTGACCGTGTCCATTTCTCCCTGTCAATATTTCCTCTTGTCGCTCATGTTTGGACGCTCGAATAGAGGAACCATTAGGAACACTGTCAGAAAGGAACATATTGAGGAACCGTTAGGCCAGGAACATTATCAGAAAGGAACATAGCATTACCCTCTGGATACTATACACTATGCGGTCTGTTTGTTCACGAGTTTCTGAAAGCGTTACTCCCCCCCCCCCCTACCTTCCCTTTCTACCAAGACCTTATAGTTTTATATTTTGAATTGGTGAGCATTATTTTTTCTAAAACGTTCAGCTCATGGATATTTCCTTTGTCAGGAAAATAAACCGGGAGCAATCTCCCCTAAACTTTCTCGAATATTCTTTTATAAAAAAACAGGGGATGGGAACTCGGGATATAGACATGAATTTTAATCCATTTTAAATACTTAAACTTTTTAAAATAGAATAAAATCTCGTAGAAAAAAGAATTGCACACCTGTGAACGCCAAATAAAACGTGCATAAAAGTGCGGAATATTATTAGTACTTTATAAATTTACATTCGATTTTTTGAGAAATCGGAAATAGCGTAAATTAGTACTTTCAATCAACAGAAATTACTCAAAATTTGACAGAAGGTAGAGAATTAGATCTTTTACTTACATGTGAAATTTCATTTATCTATCTTAAATAGTACTCAAGTTATAGGCTTTTAAAAAATTCAAAGTAGAAAAAGTACCACTATCGTTTATTGGAAATCGCTCAAAAGTTGTTCAGGATCTACGATTTTGATAAAATACTTATATATGAAATTTCATCAACCTAGCTGTAACGGTACTCAAGTTATCGTGTTTACACACAGACACACACATACACAGACAACGGACAGAATTGCAAAGTCCAGTTTTTACGACTCGATAACGCATAAAACGCCAAAACGTTTATATGTTTGTATTTATAATTTTTGCCTGATTAAAATAAGTCCTCTATACTCTGGATGTGATAAAGGACTGAGGAGTAAAACGGTGAAAACTGTCAAAATTTCATGTTATTTTTGTGCATTATTACAATACTTTCTCTATACTTCGTATATACGAGAAAGTAAAAAAGAAGCACTTTAAAATTTTATAACATGTATAATTATGTAGCAGTAAAATTAACTGCCACATTTTCTTTTCATTTCGAAGACATATAAAGTAGATCAAGTAGAGTTCATCTGTATTAAATATATTCAGCTTATATAGGGGCAGTGTGGTCAGTATTATGCCCAGCCGCCTTTGTTTCCCCTACATGTTGGGTCGTGATCACCAGTACCGGCCCTGGTCCCCCCAACAGCAACATCGGCCCTGGTCCCCCCAACAGCAACATCGGCCTTAATTCCCAACATCAACCTTAATTCTTCAACAGCAACATCGGCCTTAATTCCCAACATCAACCTTAATTCTTCAACAGCAAGATCGGCCATGAACCCTCAACTGCAACATTGGCCTTATTCCCTCAACATCAACATCGACCTTAATTCCCCAATAGCAATATCGGCTCTAATCCGACAACACCATCACCGTCCTTGATTCACAACGGCAACAGCGGCCCTGATCCCCGAAATATCGGCACTAATTCCCCACAGCAAAATCGGCCTTGGCACCCTCAACATCAACATTGGCCTTCACACCCCCAAACACCATCACCGGCCCTGATCCGCCAACAGCAACATTGGCCCTCGTACCCTAACAGCAACATCGGCCTAAATACCCCCTCCTCCCCCAATAGCAACATTAGCCCTGATGACCCAACAGCAATATCGGCCCAAATACCCCCTCCTCCCCTAACAGCAACATCGGCCCAAATACCCCCTCCTCCCCTAACAGCAACATCGGCCTAAATACCCCCTCCTCCCCCAATAGCAACATCAGCCCAAATACCGCCTCCTCCCCCAATAGCAACATCGGCCCAAATACCGCCTCCTCCCCCAATAGCAACATCGGCCCAAATACCCCCTCCTCCCCCAATAGCAACATCGGCCCAAATACCGCCTCCTCCCCCCAATAGCAACATCGGCCTAAATACCCCCTCCTCCCCCAATAGCAACATCGGCCCAAATACCGCCTCCTCCCCCAATAGCAACATCGGCCTAAATACCCCCTCCTCCCCCAATAGCAACATCAGCCCAAATACCGCCTCCTCCCCCAATAGCAACATCGGCCCAAATACCCCCTCCTCCCCCAATAGCAACATCGGCCCAAATACCGCCTCCTTCCCCAATAGCAACATCGGCCCAAATACCGCCTCCTCCCCCAATAGCAACATCGGCCTAAATACCCCCTCCTCCCCCAATAGCAACATCGGCCCAAATACCGCCTCCTCCCCCAATAGCAACATCGGCCTAAATACCCCCTCCTCCCCCAATAGCAACATCAGCCCAAATACCGCCTCCTACTCCAATAGCAACACCGGCCCTCTTACCCTAACAGCAACATCGGCCCAAATACCCCCCTCCTCCCCCAATAGCAACACCGGTCTAAATACCCCCCTCCTACCCCAACAGTAACATGGCCCAAATACCCCTCCCCACCCACAACAGCAACATCGGCCCTGACCCCCCCCTCCACTAACAGCAACATCGGCCCTGATTACCTCCCCTCTCACAATCCAACCCCGATACTTAACATGCGCCCCTGCCCGAATGACGACACGAAAGGGCGATAATAACAGACAGTGTGGGATAACCGGGGCAAGCCACCAAGGGAGATTACTCTACAGACACGGGCTGGATGTCTACGGGTAAGACACCGCGGGACCCTTGTGAGCCGGCGATGACGCGCTAGGGCATTAGAAAGACGTCTACTCTACGTCTAAGTCGATAATGCATAGGACGGCTAATCTGTTCAATGGAGCATCAAGCCCATTATGTGCGAGTGAATTTAACCTTTGGGTGAAAAAAAATTACATTGAGTGCCATTTACATCGAGGGTGTTTTACTATGTGTGATTTTGTCTTCATGATAAAATATTTTTAAAAAAACTGAATAAAGGGGGCGGGGAGGGGGGGGGGTGCTAGTAGTAGCATATTAACATATTGCCTCAAACGTAATCTAAAGCTTAAGTTTGCCTTGCCGTGTTCGCTTTAGTATTACAGTTTTCATCATCGCCTTGTGGGGACTGTTACAGATTTACAACAGTAATACTTCTTTCTGACAACAAATATTAATTGCTGACGTTAACACTACCCTAAATGTAGCACCAAGCCTTGCTGCATAACTAATCTTTACTTCGATAACTCATTATTTTATTAAGGTATGAGTGTCGAGGTGACTGAGAGGGGGTGATTTACCTGTGTTGAGAAAAGCTTTTAAAATAAAAAGGTGTATAATTAATTAAAAAAGTTTCCCTTTCAAACCTGACGGTCTATGGGGCAAGTGAAGTAGAGTTCGCTTGTTTCTGTGCCCTCGGCATATAAAGAGATAGTGTGGTCAGCACTATGCCCAGCCGCCTTTACTTTCCCTAACGTGAGTTGGGTACCCATCAGAGCTGGGTAGACTCTGGGACGGTCTACTGACTATATTAATTAGGTGTTATTAAATTCTTGATTATCTAATCTAGTGAAGAAATGGATGATTAACTAGAGTCATCCTTTCCTGAATATCGGAGTTGTCTCACTTGTGATCAAGATTAGCTGTACAACAATAATAGAAGTGTTTTGTTAACATGATATGGGACGGAGTGGTCGATAGGTAGTATGTGTTGGCTGCTAGCCCGAAGGTCTCGAGTTCACCGACGTGTGACTATAAGATACCCCTGAGTCCATCCAGCTCTAATGAGTACCTGGCATATGTTAGTAAAAACATAGAGCTTAGTGCTGACCACACTATCACTTTGTCCGAGATTATTGAAACGGACGAACTCTACTTCGTCTGCCTCTTGTGTCTTGGGCACGAACGAGAAAAGATGATAAGTATACATAATAACTTTACATCAGTATTGATTTAAAACTCAGTTATATTTTAGTCAGTGGTAATGTCTGCTTCTTAATGATACTTATCTTAAACATTATACTCCACGTCAAATTAATCTCTTTACAAATTAAAACTTTAAAATAATGTATTATCTAAACTAACAACAGCCGACCGTTTGCTTCATCGTTAGGTGGTGTGTGTGTGTGGGGGGGGGGGGGGTGAACTACTTCCGGTCCAGGCTACACGGCCATCGATCTCGTCGGCCATGAAGTCGTCGGCTGACCTCAACGAGTCCATAATCATTAGACGATGACCCGGCAGTGATCCCATATCTTATTCTTCCAGCGGCTTACGGTTTTATATCAATATTGTTAAAACTGCTTACATTAAAACTAGAGGATAAGTATCGTAAGGACAGCTTTTTTATTGATAGCACATTCACAATAATTCTCTACACATTCAACAAACAAATAACTACGCCTCCAGTCCATATATATATATACAAAATTATGCATATATATGTATTTATATATCTATAAATATGTATATATATAATTATGCATATATATGTATTTATATATATGTATATATATGTATATATATGTATTTATATGTATATATATATATATATGTATATATATATATACATATAATTATGTATATAAATATATATATATACATACATATATATATATATATATATATATATATATATATATATATATATATATATATATATATATATATATATATGACTTGGCATATTTCATTGTCTATCTGTATAAAATCTGCCCCGACGAAGCATAACATCAACCTTTCACCGTCGGTCCTCTCCACAATAAACAGGACCACGAGAACGTCGGTCCTGGGTCTGGTTTCACGAGCCAGAAATAACCCATCGCAGCCAAACAAGTCAATTCATCGAGCACCGTGTCGAGGGCCTCCTCAATAACCCCAGGGAGGGGATACCGCAGGGGGGAGGGGGAGTGGGAGACCGAGGGAGGGTCCGGTGGGAGATTTAAGGGAGAGGCCAGAGGAATACCGAGGGGAGAGCCCGATTTATCAAACAGAGGAGGAGAGCCCTATGGGATACCATGGGGATAGTTGGATGAGAGATTGTGGGGAGAACGGGATGGGAGAGCCTAATGTGAAACCGAGGGAAGAGTCCAGTGGGAGACCGTTGAGAGAGTTTGATGGGAGACTTAGAGAGTCTCAAGGGAGCCCGAAGGAGAGTCTGATTGTATCCGGAGAGAGTTTGATAGGAGACCGAGAGAATCAGAGAGTTTGAAGGGAGACAGAGAGTCTGATGAGAGACAGAGGGGAGAGTTTGATGACTCAGGGAGAGTCTAGTGGGATACCAAGCTGGAGAGCCCGATGTGAAACAGAAAAGAGAGCCCAATAAGATATCGACAAGAGACTTCGACAAAAAAAACGTACACACATTTAACAAGCCCTTGATTGAGACTCGTCCATGACGTGTTGGGGGTGAAGGGAGAGGGGGTGGGGTGGGGTTTTCCCACTTAGGAGGATATTGTCAATATGGATGGGGATTGATTTGTATTTGTCCTGACCTTAAATTCGTTGATATTTATTTTTTTTTAATTTATCACAATTGTGTTTTATTTTGTTGTAATTCTTTGACGTGATTCCTTAAAAATAGAAACTGCAAAAGAAATTCACAACTCTTTTGCCTAGTGATAGACCGTCACTAATTTTATGATTAACACATTTTCTTTTTTAGTCAAAATATTCATCTGTGATGAGGGAATTTAAAGAAATATTCAACTGGCTTGATTTAAAGATTTATGAATTTTAATCCGTTTATATTTTATTTTGATGAATACTTATCGCATCATTTTGACTACTATTTTAATGTTCATATGTGGACGTTTTTATATAATGTCATTTAAACCAATGCTTTAGACGGGTAATCTTAAGTTTATGATAAAAAAAAGTGTATAAACTACTTAACGTTTACGATATATGTATATGTAACAAATGTTAATGTTAATTTTAAACTTACCCGATTAGTCGATAAGTACATACAATAAATGATGTGTTTTGTAAAAAAATATTTTTAAAAAATGAACTAAGATAAAAAAAATTGTTTCAGTGACTGCAATGTTTGTGATTTAGATTTACATAGGTGTCACTTTAAGTGTATTAAATGTGTATGCTTGTATTCATACACTCGTATAAATCTTCAAAGAAGATAACTTAAGATTAAATCATTATGACCATACATATTTGCTTTTAGTTATTTGGTATCAGTGGCGTAGCGAGGTCGGGTGTCACCCGGTGCGGGACTTAATGGTGTCACCCTCCCAGAGGCGTAACGACCGTTCCCGGCGCCCGGGGACAAACTTTCAATTTGGTGCGCTCTCTGGGTCAACCTTTCGATTTTCAATTATACCCCCCTCCCCTCAAACTTTTGATTTGCACCCACCCCCCGTCAAACTTTCGATTTGCACCCCCTCCACCCTTGTCAGGATTTGTCAAATTTGCTCTTGAAACACTATTTAACACTCAAACTGATCACTTAATTAAGTGGAATTAACAATTTTCTCTATATATTTTGCTATTTTTTGCCTTGGTGTCACCCCCTAAATGGTGTCACCAGGTGCGGTCCGCAAACCCCCGCCCCCCCCCCCTCCCCTCGCTATGCCACTGTTAGGTATTGTATCAAGTAATTCAGGACTTAGACTTTAAATTGCCATAGTTCTGGAACAATCAAGCAACCGCTAATTACTATTATAAACAACCGTTTTCAGAATTAACTCTTGTAAAACTAATTTTCATGGCAGTCTGCTCGTTTCAAAAGATTATTTTATGGACTGGTTTCAAAGAGTTAATTACCGCAGGTTAATTGGAAACTGATTAAAAATTAAGTCCCCGGGAAACCACTCCGCGTGAAAGGTACATTAATGGCGGGTTATTGGGTGACTTTACGGGGTGAAACGTACTTAAAATGTATTCACAAGAGGGATGTTTGGAAGGTTTAAGTGAACTGATTTCGTGAGGTAGTTTGGTCAATGGAGACCGCCGAGTCGGGCGAGTTGGGTTCGATCATTATTGGTGACATCGATTTAAAAAAATGTGATTTTTCAAATAGATTTTGCAATCAGTTCCATGTCTGACCACAGTTACCTGACCACAGTTCCTTGTCTAATTACATGTCTGACCACAGTTCCTTGTCTAATTACATGTCTGACCACAGTTCCTTGTCTAATTACATGTCTGACCACAGTTCCTTGTCTAATTACATGTCTGACCACAGTTCCTTGTCTAATTACATGTCTGACCACAGTTCCTTGTCTAATTACATGTCTGACCACAGTTCCCTGTCTAGTTATTTGTCTGACCACAGTTCCCTGTCTAGTTATTTGTCTGACCACAGTTCCTTGTCTAGTTCCTTGTCTGACCACAGTTCCCTGTCTAGTTATTTGTCTGACCACAGTTCCCTGTCTAGTTCCCTGTCTGACCACAGTTCCTTGTCTAGTTCCCTGTCTGACCACAACTTCACTGTCCGAAAACAGCTCCTTCCCTTGCCCACGACCTCGACCTCCACCCAACTAAGTGAACCCCAAAACATCCCCAAACTTCATCACTCAGCAAACATCGTGTTGACAATTTAAAAAAAAACAACAAACACCCGAACACAATACACATGTGCGCGCGCATGAGGCCGAGTCCATCCGGTCTCTTCTCGACTTCCGGGTGAGCGCGTGATGTTAATGGTGATCCATTCGTTTAGCTCGACATATTTTTCTGTGTCTTCGTTAATTTCCACTCTCCCGCCCTCCCTCCATCTTTTATCTTCTAATGATCCTCCTCCTCCATTCCTCCCTCCCTCCACTTCACTCACCTCTTCTTCCTCACAGCTATCGATTTTCATCGTATAATTATCATTACTTCTTCTTTACTTACCCCTTTCAACTTTCTCCTCATAATTATCATCTATACATCCATTACTCATTTTCTATGTTTTCCTCATAAATATCGTCTTTTCTGTTATCTATCTCCCTCACGTACCTCACCCTTCCTTCCTCACCCCTACTTCATATTTATCATCATCTATAACTTCCCATATTCCCTGTCCTCTTTCTCCTCATAATTATCATCATATAGGAGGAGTAATTTTTCAAAACCTGCTTAGTGCACTTTTTGAAAAACAGTTAGTTATTCTTACAGCCTTATTAATTAAGTAGCAATTAAAGCTGTATACTAATTTTTTTTCCAAAAAGGTATAATAAACAATAAATTTCTTAACAGTAAAATATTTTTAAAATCGTAAGGTTATTTAACGAGAAAACAGTTTTAAAGTCGATTTCCTCAAAATCAGTCCGACTTGACTTAGTAGGTTCTTTATCTCTATCCCTCCACCTCCCTCATTCCTTCCCATAACTTTTCATCGTATAATTACCATCCTCATCATCAGTCGCGTGTAACCTATAATTAAGAGTAAAATCTATCCCAACCCCCATCTTTTCTCACCACTATGTTTTAAACTTATAAATTCCCTTTGCCATCAAATCCATTTTCCCTCTCTATTCCAACTAACCCCACCCTCTTTTCCACCTCCCTCCCCCCTCAAACCAATTTGTAAAAGCTAACTTCCGTTGCGGGCTTACGTATCAAAGTTAATATCTATCTTCATTATCCAAAGCAATTTGTCTGCTTAACCCCATTCTGTTTAAAACCACCCTACCTCACCCTCCCCCACCCTCTCACAACCCCTCCCCATCCCCTCCTGTCATACATCCATCTCAAATTCCCCCGCCCGTCTTTAAAATGAATCAAGAAATTGTTATGTTTTGTTTTCTAGTTTTTATAGGTTTTTTTTTTAGTAATTTTGTTTGTTTGCTTAAACTATTTTTCTAAACAATTTTTTCTTAGATTTGATTACATTAGCTATCAATTCTTATCATTGTTTTTGGATAACACGTTCATCAATGTCGGGAATATGTTAAGTGCACCAACGGTTCTTAAAATTTCCAGCCCCAATAGACCCCTTGGTTAACTCAACGTTTAGATTTCATTACACTCCTTCACGAAAATTTTGTCATTTCGAGTGTCTTATTGATTAGATAATGTGATAAATTCTAGTTTTTACACCTCTTTTTACAAAGCACAAAACGTATATACGAGTCTTTATAAAACTATTGGCAGTTCCAAAACAAAATCATACTGTCGGTTATATTTCAAAACAATTTGTTTCATTAAATCATGCGATAAATTCTAGTTTTTACACCCCATTTTTATTAATAATGAAACCTATATAAAAGTCTAGATCTAGATAAAATTATTTTAATTCCCAATACAAAATCATGCGGTCCTTTAGATTACAAAACCACAGAGGCGCATGGAGACAAACTTTGAATTTGGCGCCTCCCCCCCCCCTCGGGAGCAAATTTTTAATTTGCACCCCCCCCCTCAAAGTTTCGATTTGCACCCCCCACAAAGTTTCGATTTGCACCCCCCCCCCCTCTCAAACTATTTATAATGCAAAAATGCAGCTAAATAACATTTTGTTTTTACAACCCATCTTTAAGGCCCCCTAAGGTCGGCGCCCGGGAACATATGCACCCCCCCTGCCCCCCCCCCCCCCCCCCCCATCACTACGCCTCTGCAAAACCATTTGTTTCATTAGATCATGTAATAAATTCTAGTTTTTAAATAGCTTTTTATTAGGGACAGAACATTCGAGTCTTTATAAATTTACTGTCATTTTCAATACTGTCTTTATATTACAAAACCATTTGTTTTATTTAATCATGAGATAAAAACCGAGTTTAAAACCTCTTTGTAAAAAAAACCTTTTTCATTACAAACAAAACGTAAATATCAGTCAAGATAATAAATTAAGCGCACGCATTCACTTTATCATCGTTTTAGACTTTGTCTTCACCGCATACCCCCCCCCCCAAGCCTCTCCTCCGAGATTCCCCGCCCCCCCCCCCCACCCTCTCACACACTTGTCCATTTGTCTCTTTGTATCATTATAAATCAAAACCTTTCCCCCCTCCATCGGACGACTCAATGGAACAATCTGCTTATTGCAATAACGTTTGTCACCGGGTCCATCACCATTACTCTAATAAGTGGGGGGGTGCCAGGGTTGGGGGCGGTGAGATTTATGGTCAATGGGATGCGTTCGCTGTTGAATAACGGCGCAAACAGTCTTGGTGTTAGATCTCTTCTGATAAATTATTGTTATTAAAATGTAGGCCTATTTTTGCGAGTGTGTGTGTGTGGGGGGGGGGGGGGAAATGGGCGGTGGGAAGGGCGTGCGTACATGTTTGTGTCTGTGTATGTGTTTGTGTGTGAAAGATGGATGCTAGTTTGCGTGCAGTTTTATTTTTATTTTTTTATTTTTTTGTAAGTGTGCGTATGTGTATAAATGTATTGATTGAATGTTGTATATTAATAAAGAAATATATTTGTAATGTGTGTCTGTGTATGCGAGTGCATGTGTGCTCTTACGTGTGTGTGTGTGCTTGTGTATGTGTGTGCATGTACCTTTTCTATTTAAAGCTCGTGTTGTCAATTCTCGATTATCCTGATTAAGAATGCCAAGATTTTCCTGAGATGACAGCTCATTTGTGTACCCAACATTAGTTTGTGAATTCAACGCCCTATTAAAGAAACATACTTATTATTTCTTTCATCTGCATCCAATCCTACGATTCTACGACTTAAAAAAAAAGCAATTAATTACTAAGAGCTCATAAAATTAAAATTTAGCACCATCCATACATACTTAACTAAGATATATACATATATCTTCGCATGTCGGTATAGGAAAATAATGTTGCTGGTCGAATCAACACTTGACTTGCCATAGTTACATACACACACAAACTCTACTGCACCTACTTATGTACAGTACACTATCTAAAGATGTCTTTCGTTGCCGGCTGAACGTACATCATCTCAAATTATTTGCATGAAATCATTTCCATTAAGCAGACGTATACCACGTGGCTCCCGTAAATGCACGTGCCATAGGGCTGGGTAATGTTACAGTTAGGTTGGCCCGACAGCTCAAATAGTTACGATCAGAAAAGTTACGGTAATAATAGTTACGGCAAGATACTTACGGTCGACAAAAACAGTGGTTGAACGCTAGCTATTTCGAATTTTCGAGTTCCGCGATTGGGCTCGAACGTCGTTGAGTCCACTCAGCTTTTTTGAGTACCTGGCACGAGTTGGGAAAAGAATAGTAGGCGTGTCATAGTACACTTAACCCGCTAGCCTATCTTGTATTGGTGAACTGTACATCATCTTACCTATAGCAGGAGGTGTATGACTTTCCGTGGGACGACGTGGTCGAATGGTAGAGCTTTCGACTGCTAACCCGATAGTTTCGGGTTCGGACCCCGAGCTCGAGTCCACCCAGCTCAGATGGGTACCTGACTCACGTTAGGGAAATAAAGGTTTATATGTATAATGCTGTCAACACTATCCCCCTTGAATACCGAGGTCAGTCAAACAAATGAACTCTACTTCATCTGCACCATTAGTCTGGAGCACGAACGGAAAAAAGATGATAACTATATTAACATAACTCTCCGTTTAGCATACCTATACTTACATTGACTATAACCATAACCTAGAACTACTCTTAAACTTTTCTTACCACGGTGTTTAAATCTACCCATACCCAAAAAAGTCTAACCCAGCCACCCACACAACTGTCAAATCTAGTTTATTGATACCCAATGTTTCTTCCAGACTTTTTTTCTCCGGGGGGGGGGGGGGGGGGAGGACACTTGAAATTTTCAAATTTTCGGGGGGGGGGGGGGGGGCACTGTTAAAAGTTTATATTTTCTATATAAATTCTATTTCGTTTGGGGGGGGGGGTAGAATTTTTTCTCCGAAGAGATGCCTGGAAGAAACTATGTTGATACCGTAGACGATCTCAACGTGAGTTTTCAACAAAAAAAAAAGTGAGAAATCCTCTTTAGATCCGTAAAAAGGGAGATCACTACATTTCCTCACTGAAGATGACATGTAATTAATTGCCCCTTTTCTCAAGCCACTTAGACCTAGCGATCCATTGGGCAGATGAAGTAGAGTTCATATGTTTCTGGACCTCGAAATATGAAGGTGTTACGTTAACCTATCTATCAGCCAAATAGAAGGAGAACGTCCCCGGATTCTTTTTTCGGGGTCATATGCAAATGCCTTACGGCCTAAGTGGATGAACTCTTAACACAACGACACACTAGGGCTCGGATTTAATGTCTAGGGAAGCTAGTGATACTATTGTAATTAACACTCATCCAATCTACATACGACCTTTTAATCAGCGAACTCAGAAGTGGCAGAACACAAGGTTGAACTAAATAAAATATTTAATGTATAAAATATCAAAACCCAACTTACACAATGTAGGAAAAAACACTATCACAGATTTCTACACTGTCTAAAGAACAGCTACAGGCCACACAACACTGCTGTAGCTTCAAGACTTACTTAGCGACAAGTAATATTAAACTAGAAGACTAAATCAACTGAAGAAAGCAAGGCACACACAGGTCTTAAGTACTCTCACGTTCAAATGGTCAGAGTCTATAGCCGGACAATATGGACGGCTGCCTGATCGAGGTAAAACTGCCTCGTAGACTGCCAGGTCAAGATAAACTGCCTCGTGTTGCGCGTGTGCAGTGCAATTAAAGACTTCTGTGACAGGGGAGGTTATCCTCAACTCATGTCGCCATTGGTTGGGATAATCATCTGATCAGAATCATTCAATCAGATTTTAATGGAAAATTTCTATGTCTCAAACACCTTAATAGTCAATGGAAAAACCCCAGGTGTTACACCATCATTCCATATAAGGAATTATACAATGTCAAAATAAAAATGACTCGACCTAAGTAGGTCACATCCCCTCCCTTTTTGGAAGTGACAGATAGGTTCCACAAGAACATACATAAGGAACCAATCTGGCAATGAAAATAAAAAAAAATGTTTTTACAAATGTAGGCAATCAAAATCATAATACCAGATGAAAATATCCCTGAACATAAAAGGGAAGTAACTCCAACTTTTACAATTGGTGAAAGGGGAGTAACCCTTCAAAAGGTAATTATACATCAAAATCCCTCAAAAAAGGGTATTACAATATTTCCATGTGGATATTAAAAGTGGTAAACCCGCCAGGGTAAGACTTTTATTTCAATGACTAGCTACAATATCAATGGAGTCATGTGAGACATATTATTATAAAAGATTACATATAATCAAAAACCCCCTTTAATTAAGGTTCACCTGAAAATAAACAAAATATTCAACAGGAATGGAATTTTGAAAAAATCAAAATCATACCACTCATTTCCATGTTAAAACACAACACCTGTGTATGGTCCCAATGAACCACAAAGCATGTCACATGATCAATGTGTACAACAAGATTTTACATCCTTGACAAACAATCAGCCACAACATTATCACTACCCTTAATGTGTGAAATTTCCAGATTAAAATTTTGGAAATATAAGCACCATCTCAATATTCTTTGATTTGTCTGTCCTAACTTAGAGGTAAATTTCAGGGGATCATGGTCAGAAAACACTCTGACTGGATTGGTTGAAGAAGAGACATAGACTTCAAAATGTTGTAATGATAAAACCAAAGCTAAAGCTTCTTTTTCAATAGTAGAATAATTCTTTTGGTTCTCATTTAACTTCCTGGAAAAAAAGGCAATGGGATGGTCAATTCCCATGTTGTCTTCTTGAAATAGGACTGAGCCAATGGCTAAGTTGCTAGCATCAATGGCAAGTTTAAAGGGCTTGCTAAAATTTGGTGCAGCCATAACAGGAGCATTTGATAAAAATGACTTAATGGTTAAAAAAGCTTCTTGACATTTATTGGACCATTCAAATTCAACACCCTTTTTCAATAATGCAGTAAGAGGTTCAGCAATAGCTGAAAAGTTTTGACAGAACCGCCTATAGTAACCAGCCATCCCAAGGAACTTTTTGATCTCTTTACAATTTTTGGGAGGTGGTAACCTTACAATAGCATCTACTTTAGCTTCAATGGGCCGAACTTGGTTCGTTCCCACTTGATAACCCAAATAGGTAACTGAAGCTTTACAGAAATCACTTTTATGTAAGTTTACAGTAAAATTAACTTCAGACAATTTTCTAAAAAGGTTAGTCAATTGAACAATATGTTCTTCAAAAGTATTGGAAAATACAACTATATCATCTATGTAGGCCTCACATTGGTCTATGTCAGCAATGACAGAGTTAATGACTCTCTGGAAAGTTTGACCAGCATTTCGCATACCAAAAGGCATGCGTTTGTATCTATAAAAACCATTAGGGGTTACAAAAGCAGATATTTCTTTTGCACGGTCAGATAAGGGGATTTGCCAGTATCCTGAAAGTAAATCAATTTTGGAAATTATCTTAGCTTGACCAACTTTATCAATAACGTCTTCTATCCGAGGCAAGGGATAGGAATCAGCTTTGGTGAGCGCATTCACCTTCCTAAAGTCGGTCACAAACCTGAAAGATCCACCGTCTTTCGGGACTAGGAGACATGGGGAACTCCAGTTGCTGAAACTGGGCTCAATGATATCATTCTTGAGCATATAATCAATTTCATCTTTTATCAAAGCAGCTTTTTCCGGGTTAACTCTATAGGGGTGTTGTTTAATGGGTTTTGCGTCACCAACGTCTACATCATGAGGTGGTACTTTCGCTTCTTTGGGGACATCCCCAAAAATAGAGGGAAATGTCTCAAACAATTGAGACAACCTATGGCTTTCCTCTGTGGACAAATGCATAAGGTGGACATTCAAATTATCTAAAAAGGAAGAATTTACCAATTTTGGGGGTTTCAATTTATCATGTATCACATCATCAGAAACATTTGAACATACAGGTAAAGTAATTTTAGCTGTGGATTGAAAATTGTTACAATTATCATAATACTTTTTCAGTGAGTTGACATGATACACTGTCTGTTTCTTTCTTCTGTCGGGCGTATTGACAACATAGTTCAAATCACTTAATTTTGAATGCACAGTAAAGGGTCCACAATATCTCAAGGATAACGCATTGTTCAGATTAGGTACTAGCACAAGAACTTTGTCGCCTGGATTGAATGTTCGTTTACAAGAACTCTTATCATACAGTTCTTTCATTCTAACTTGGGCCTTTCTTAAGTTCTTGTGAGCCATTTCGCACACGGCTTTCAGTCGAACGTGAAAATCGTCGAAGTTTTCCACTGGATGATCACTGGTACCTGTCCAACGTTCGTGTATCAGCTTCAGGGGGCCACGGACAGAATGTCCAAACACAAGTTGAAAAGGCGAGTAGCCTAAAGAGTCCTGGACACAGTCCCTCGCGGCGAAAATAATCCAAGGAACAGACTCATCCCATTGGGTGTTACTGTTAGCGAATGTCCTTAGCATGGTTTTGAGGGTTTGGTGGAACCTCTCAAGTACGCCTTGAGACTGAGGGTGGTAGGCTGAGCTGGTGGTGTGGGTAACGCCTAGCTTGGCTAGCGCTTCCTGAAAATGGTGACTGGTGAAGTTGCTGCCTTGATCTGTTTGCACGATTCTAGGTAATCCTAAGGTAGTGAAGAACCGGGTCATGGCTCTGACTACAGTCTTTGCCTTAATGTTCCGTAAGGGAATCGCCTCGGGAAAACGGGTACTTGAACACATAAAGGTAAGTAGGTACTCGTTGCCCGCCTTGGTTTTAGGCAAGGGACCTACACAGTCCATGACGATTTTAGAAAAGGGTTCTTCTAATACAGGAATCGGACTCAAAGGGGCCTTAGGAATTGTCTGGTTTGGCTTTCCGGCCAACTGACAGTTCGTGCAACATCTGCAGTAACGCGACACATCTTTTCTCATTTTGGGCCAAAAGAACAGTTCTTTGATCTTCGCCGTCGTTTTAGAGACTCCTGGGTGCGCTGACATTGGATGGTCATGTGCCAGCTTAAGTATTTCATGCCGATAAGGTGGAGGGATCCACAGCTGGTTTTTACCCAACCATGGTTCGGCTGGTGAGGCATTCACTGGTATAGCGCGACGAAAGAAGAGGCCGTTCTCGGAGAAATATTCTCCATCGTCAGATGATAGAGATTTTTCGACCGTTGCTTTGAGTTCCGCGTCGACTTGTTGAGCTTTAATGATGTCTTCCTGAGATATTCTCAGGGGTAAGCCCAGGCTTGTGTTTTCTGGAAGCATAGACTCCAGTTTGGGAGTCGAATTTCTTGACGATGATGGCGGGTGTGGTTCAGACGTTGTGTCAGCCCATTGTTTGGTCTGGCTTCTTGTCACCGCACATGCAGGATACAGTTCATAATCATTATCTGGAACTGTTGACAAAGGGTCTGAAACCGTACAGGGGTATACTTTGCTTCCCGCAAGGTCATTCCCTAGAAGTAGGTGTACTCCTGGGACTGGAATACTATCTATCACACCTAAAATGACCTCACCTTCGACGAGATGATGTTTCAGGGCAAACTTGTGTAGAGGGACGACAGTAGATTTTGTCCCCACTCCCTGGATAATGGAAATCCTTCCGGTGTTCGTCTCTGGTGAAATGTCCATTGAACTTTTCAAAAGGAGTGATTGTGACGCTCCTGTGTCTCTTAGAACGGTGATATTCTTCTGAGACAACGGATCACCTGGTTTGCTAATGATGGCTTCGGCAATAAAAGATGAAAAGTCAACTTTTCTCGATCCCTCGAGATCGGTAGACTCGGAAGAAACTGGATGGTGGCGAGAACAGTCAAAATGTGACTGCACATAATGTGTGGAGACTTGACTACCTTCTTGCGGACACTTAGGGTTAGAGTCCTTTAGAATTCTAGAGTTCATAGTTGAACTGGCTGCTTGAGGGGATAGAGCATAGTGCGCGGAAGTACGCACCACCTCTCTGTTATATTGACGACGTTTGTAACAGTCTTTGACAAGATGACCAGGCCTTTTGCAGAACTGGCATACCGCTCGACGATTGAGAGTTGATCTTGGTTTCTCTCTGGACGGTGATGCCTTCAAATGTTGGCCGACAGGATGATTGCTGCCAAAAAGGGGAAGCACGGGGTTGAGGCGGTTTCCTGACACTGGTGGTTTCTTATGCACCAACATATATGTGTCAGCCGACTCAGCAGCCTTCTGGATGTCAGTTATCTTGTTATCCAGAATGTGTAGTCGTATCTCTTCAGGCAGGGACGATAGGAATTCTTCCCTTAGGATAAGTGACCTGAGTTTCTCAAACTCAGAAACTTCTTCAGAGTGTAGCCACCTTGAGAATATTTTCTCCTTTTCAAAGAGAAATTCCACATATGATTGTGTGGGTAACTTGCGGAGTGTTCGGAATTTTGTCCGATAGGCCTCGGGCGTTAGTGCGTAGGCCTTTAAAATGGCAGTCTTGACCAAACTATAGGTATTTTGAACGTCGTGAGAGAGTGCCTGGTATGTTTTTGCAGCTTTCCCAGTAAGGACAGAGCTCAATAAAGCAGTAATGGAAGATTCGGGCCATTCACATGTCTTCGCTAAACTCTCAAATGAGTTAAAGAAAACGACCAAATCTGTTTCATCAAATTTAGGAACTAATTTCCCAAATTTGGCAATCACTTGCCCTACCGATAACTTTTTTGGATCTACCAGAGAAGTAACATCACTAACTTGACCAAATTCTGATTCCAACCTCCTCCTATCTAAAGCAATTTTAACCTCTAACTCCTGTTCTTTTAATGCCTTCTCTAAAGCAACTTTCTCCTCGCGGAGTAACACACTAGCCAACAAACTTTCATCAAATACCCCTTCATTAATGAAATGAACAACAATTTTATCTCTCAACACCTCTGACTTCTGCGTAACAGAATAATCCAATTTCAATTCCTTAACAACACTAACCAAAACTTTTCTACTCAACTTTTCGACATCTTCAACAGTAGGATTAGCCAAAAAAGACTCCATAACACTAACTTTCAATCACAACAAGCCTAGATCCTTTAAATTAATACACAGCGTTGGGCCGTGTACTTGACCTCTAAATGTAGGACGTGACACGTCTGCTTATTTGACCTAGATACTCTAGCCTGAGCGCGCGTTGTAAGACCACGGCGCTACTGGATATAAAAACAACTAAATCCAACTAACCTTAGTATTCAACTGATATAACCAACAACTGGAACGACAGGTTCAAATCCCGGACGAGCCCCCACTTTGTTACGTTAACCTATCTATCAGCCAAATAGAAGGAGAACGTCCCCGGATTCTTTTTTCGGGGTCATATGCAAATGCCTTACGGCCTAAGTGGATGAACTCTTAACACAACGACACACTAGGGCTCGGATTTAATGTCTAGGGAAGCTAGTGATACTATTGTAATTAACACTCATCCAATCTACATACGACCTTTTAATCAGCGAACTCAGAAGTGGCAGAACACAAGGTTGAACTAAATAAAATATTTAATGTATAAAATATCAAAACCCAACTTACACAATGTAGGAAAAAACACTATCACAGATTTCTACACTGTCTAAAGAACAGCTACAGGCCACACAACACTGCTGTAGCTTCAAGACTTACTTAGCGACAAGTAATATTAAACTAGAAGACTAAATCAACTGAAGAAAGCAAGGCACACACAGGTCTTAAGTACTCTCACGTTCAAATGGTCAGAGTCTATAGCCGGACAATATGGACGGCTGCCTGATCGAGGTAAAACTGCCTCGTAGACTGCCAGGTCAAGATAAACTGCCTCGTGTTGCGCGTGTGCAGTGCAATTAAAGACTTCTGTGACAGGGGAGGTTATCCTCAACTCATGTCGCCATTGGTTGGGATAATCATCTGATCAGAATCATTCAATCAGATTTTAATGGAAAATTTCTATGTCTCAAACACCTTAATAGTCAATGGAAAAACCCCAGGTGTTACACCATCATTCCATATAAGGAATTATACAATGTCAAAATAAAAATGACTCGACCTAAGTAGGTCACAAAGGGAAGGTGTGGTCAGCACTTTGCCCAGCCGCCTTTACTTTCCCTAACGTGAGTGCGTACGCATGGACGTTGTACTGACTTACACCCGGATTCAAACCCGAGACTTTCGGATGAGCAGCCCAGTGCTCTACCGCTTAGGCCACGTCGTCCCATAACATGAGGGTAAGGGAAGTGTGTAGTTAACTCCTCACTGGTTTGTCATGAGATACTTTCAACGAATACCTGCATGACTCGGCCACAAGGTGAAGGTCATCTCACGCAGGTAACTCCCCCTTCATTAGCTGTAATTAACGTGGCTCGCGTGCTTAATGTTTTAAAATCTATAAATAGAACAAAAGCAGGCAGTGCCCTGCTGGGATGTGAAGAGATGGTTGAATGAGGTGGTATTCTAAAGATGGTGGTATTCTAAGGGTGGTGGTTTTGTAAGAGAGGTGGTATTTTAAGTGTGGTGGTATTCTAAAGATGGTGGTATTTTAAGTGTGGTGGTATTCTATAGATGGTGGTATTTTAAGGGTGGTGTTATTCTAAAGATGGTGGTATTTTAAGTGTGGTGGTATTCTATAGATGGTGGTATTTTAAGGGTGGTGGTATTCTAAAGATGGCGGTATTTTAAGGGTGGTGGTATTCTAAAGATGGTGGTATTTTAAGGGTGGTGGTATTCTAAAGATGGTGGTATTTTAATGGTGGTGGTATTCTAAAGATGGTGGTATTTTAAGGGTGGTGGCTTTGTAAGGGATGTGGTAGTTTAAGGGAGGTGGTATTTTAAGGGGGGTGGTTTTGTATGGGAAGTGGTAGTTTAAGGGTGGTGGTATTTTAAGGGTGGTGGTTTTGTAAGGGTGGTTGTTTTGTAAGGGAGGGGGTATTTTAAGGGTGGTGGTATCTTAAGGAATGTGGTATTGTAAAAGAGGTGGTATTGATAGGGAAGAGGTTTTGTAAGAGAGTTGATATCGTAAGGGAGGTAATTTCTTAAAGGTGGTATCGTAAAGGAGGTGGTATTATAAATAAGGTGATATTTTAAGCGATATGATATTTTAAGGGTGGTGGTTATGTAATGGATGTGGTATTGTTAGTGAGGTGGTATTGGTAGGGAGGTGGTATTTTAATGGACTTGAAAATCGAAACGAGGAAAATTCAGCTGATGGATAATAATTACTTTTACTGCATTTATTACTCGAGTAATCATTACTGGAAATCAACGCCTTCTTACTCAAATAAATAAATATAAATTTGATAAAAATGGCCCTTTCCAATTTTCTTCTGCTAGTCGACTGCAAATTAACCCACACACACACAGACAAACATATACACATACAAACTAATGCATTAGCACACATACCAAAATTCCACTCACCACACACACACACACTACACACCATACACCACACACTTCACAAACTCCACACACACACCACACCACACACTCAACACACACTCCTCACACTACACACACCACACACACACACCACTCCACACACACTCTACACACAATACACACCACACACTCCACACACACACCACACCAGAAACACTCCACACCTCACACTCCGCACATCACACACACCACACACACCACACACACACCACCATGCACCACAAACCCCCACACACACTACACACACACAACACACACACTACACACACACCCACATACAAAACTAATGCGTCAGCACCACTCGCCTTGTAATGAAACCGACGCCGCTGATCCTAACCGCCCGCTGACGCCCTGCGTCATCGGCTGGTTCCAGCCCGAGGTCAAGCGGCGTCAGAAAAAGGGGCAGTTAATTACACGTCATCTGCAGTGACGAAATAGTCGGAGTGAGCTCCCTTTTTACCCTAAATTCATTTTCTCCCATCGTTTGTTTCCCTTTAACAAAAAACGTATTCGGTGACTTATTTATAGAAGCGAAGGTATTGATTTCATTTCATTGATTTGTTTCTTACAAACGGAAATGTCAGCTATTAAAACTTACTTAATGACTCTTGCTAATTTAACAGATGTACAACCTCTTTCATCGCGCTCTAATACCCCCCCCCCCCTCCCCACACACACACACGTGCACAAAAAACATAATAAATCAAATGTGGCGCATAATAGTTTTTAAATTTACCTTACCGCCATACTGTCTGTGTTTTCAGGTATTGAATTTGAGTTCGCATTCATCAGTGAATTGATATCTTCTGAATTTGTCTTAGCATATAGCAGTGAATCGATAAAGACAACATATTTGGGAGCATGTTTTTTTTTTCTCTGCACCACCAAGAAAAAAAGAAAAAAAAAGTTCCCCAAGATAAATTGTTTGTCTACTGCACGGGTTCCCAACCTGGGGGTCGCGACCCCCCTGGGGGTCGCGAAGGTCTTTCTGGGGGGGTCGCCAACTGGTATACTAAACCTTAGTAATTTGAAACAAAACATAAATATTTAGAAGAATTTTTGAAATTCGGCTTCATTAACATCACTGGAAATGTAATAGAGAAAAAACAAAGCGCATTGTACAAAGTTGTTCTCAGTCACGAATCTATGAAATCTTCAAAACTAAAACTCCATTTGAGACGAGTTAGGAACACACCAAAAAATATATGAAGTTCTTTCGTCGGTAAGAAGCTAGTTGCAAACGCCTGAGACTTGATTGAACAGGAAGTTTTCACCAGCATTAGTGCAAGCATCAAATGAAGTCGCAATAGAAAATGCCAAGCAAAAAAAACAATAGGAGAAAATATCATCAAACGCTGCATGTACGTAAATAATAAATAACACATTTTTATCGAAATTAAGCTTTCACCATTGTTTGCTTTTCAAGTTGATAAATCAACAGACGTGAGTTCGTGTTCGCAGTTGCTGGTCTGTGTCTATATTCATGCGAATGATAGCAAAGAAGGTTTGCTCTTTTGTGAAGATAGCATGGAGAAAATAAATACCTTTTGTGAAACTGGATGATTAAAATGGGTTAGAACAGCTGTGGGGGTTTGTACGGATGGTGCACCATTTCACAGAAAAGATTTAGCTCCCTAACTACTGCCCTAACCAATCGACATTAAGAGTCCATTGCTAGTATAAGTCTTAAATTATATAAAATCTGAAGCCTTCAAAGAACTGATCAAAAATATTAATATAGATCACGAGGTTCTGCTCTTCTACATTACAGTACGCTGACTGTCAAACGAAATGTTGTAAATTAAGTTTTTGAATTGAAATCTGAAATCTGAAATCAAATTGTTCTTGCAAGTGCAAAAGAAATAAGATCTTTTGGTATACTTAAAACGACATAGACTGGTTGGAGAGAGTATCATATCCAGCAGATGTGTTCTAACATCAAGTAAGCTTAACCTGAAGCTTCAGGGAAAATGAACGAATATTATAACTTTCCATGATAATCTCGGGGCATTTTTATCAAAGCTGTAAAATCGGTAAAGAAAATAAATCTTGGAAATATTGTAAATTTGAGAAACTCTGCGGTGTGGTAGATGAATCTGATTGTGAGAAAATTAAAATTTTGAAAGAAGCGATTTCTGGGCATCTTGAATCTCTTGAAAACGAACTGCATCGCTATTTCTCTGAGCTGAAAAAAGAAGAATCTGCATTTTCGCATTACCCATTCTCTTCTTCCCTTGATGTTGCCAGAATTCCCGATGAATTACAAGATGAATTCTTTGATTTGCAGAATGATTCCGCGTAAGATGAAAAACTGCAGACACAATGTTGGTGTAGTATTTACCATTCATACCCAAACGTAAAATTGATTGAATTTTCGAGAATATATTTTCAACACTATTCTTCGATTAAAAACAAAATTAAGATAATTATAACGTCATAGGTTGGAGTTAACAAAAATTTTTTTTTAATTAAAAACTTAACCACGAAAGTTTAGTGAATAGTGTGCAATTTAACTTATGCTATTAAAATAGTTATCAAGAGTAGTTCATATTAAAAGTCTAATAGAAAATCTTATTTTAGTGCTTATTAATTTCCATACTAATTTCGGCTTTTTAATTCTATGGGGGTCGCGGGTCACTTACTTTTTATAAAAGGGGGTCGCCACTCAAAAAAGGTTGGGAACCACTGGTCTACTGTATCAGGATTCTGCATGTGCGTTTTCGGTATGCGTCGGCTTCCGCGTCACCTGTTGTAAAAAGGGGAAATAATTCTTTCTACATCTGCTGAAAAATTTGGGGAGAGAATTTTTTTAAAAATCCAAACAGTTAAATTCCTCTTCTTTAAAAAAAAATAAAGACGTCAGAACAAAATTTCAAAAATACTTCTTGCGTGTAATTAAACAAAACGAACTAGTCTACGCCTCACAAAATTCACAAATTAGCACACCATAAGCATAAGTATTCGGTTATGTTCGCTGATGAGTTAATTCCCTTGCAACATGCCCTCAACATAAAACAATTAAAACATGAAAGTAACAAACTTTGGATCTTTTTTTTTTTGCGCGCGCAGGATACGCAGCTTAATAGTGCACATCCGGTTAAAGTTACAAGGAATTCTGGGAAGGTGTGACGTAACTGGTTCAACACTCGGACAACCTGGGTTTGTACCACTCAAGTTTCGAGCAAATTGTCGGGGTGGAAAGGGTTGTATTTCCAGATATAAGCACATGCAGTGGCTAAGGATAGTCTAAATATAAATTGTTTGCAAGCGGGGCTGGGGGGAGAGTATAGACCTGAGCCAATGGCGTAGCCAGGATCGTCTCAAGGGGGGGGGGGGGGGGGGGGTCCAGTTTTTACCCGGGGACGAGGGGTCTATGGGGGGGGGTTATGACTCCCCCCCTAACCCCCCCCCCCCCCCCCTGCCTACACCACTGACCTGAGCAAAGTGTTGTTCTACAACAACTAAATGTGGATATAGATCATGATCAACAAAAATTATAAGTCTTAAAATAAAAGTTAATAAAACAAAAAAATCAATTTTAAAAGAAGAAGACTTTAAAGTCTAAAGTATCTTCTTTCCAATGGTAGGGACTACACAAAACATGTTAAAGGTCAGATAAATGCGTTCATTTTAATTTCACTATTATAGCTAGATACCGCCTATATAGCACCTATATACCACTTGTATATCGGCTACATATTACCTATACATCGTCTAAATAGAGCATATATATCGCATACATATCGACTATATATCGTCAATAAATCGCCTATATATTGCCTGTATATCGCCTACACGTTACCTATATATCATCTATGTAGAGCATATGCAGCGCATTTTAATATACACCATCTGTATATCGTTTATAAACCGCTTATATGCCGCCTATATATTGCCTATATACCGCCTATATGTCGCCTACGTTTCGCCGATATATATATATATATATATATATATATATATATATATATATATATATATATATATATATATATATATATATATATAAATAACGCATATGTATTCTAACACAAATCTCCCCACCCATTACTAACCTAAAAAAATCTCATAATAATCAGATAACAGGCTTGAGTCCATAGGACGCCTATAGTGAGTCCAACTCCAATCGTTTTCCAAAACAAAAATAGAAAATCATCAATATATTACTACATCAGAGCTGTTAGTTGCCGACCATTGCTTGATCTTTACTAGCAAAAGATTAATAAAAGATACTGTTTATGTGATGGGTTATGTTTAGGATTAGATACGGGATATGGTTAACGTTAGGATTAGAGTTATTTTAAATGAAGCTTATCGAATTTCTCGATGACAATCTATGATTAAAAAAAACAACTAATCGTGATGTATACAACGGAAAAACCACGTTAAATACCTGCACATAATAAAATCTGTAGAATAGAATTTCGTTACATATTTTTTTATAGAAGTTTATGATTATTACCTCCCCTCACCCTTCCGTCTAGTATGCTTATCCCCCCCCCCCCCTCTCCCATTTTATTCTTTCAAAGATTGCCTCCCGTGTCTTCCGCCAATATGGCGGCTGACTCACGTGACGAGACAGCCCCGCCCCCCTGTCTCTTCTTACCAGACATGAAGCGCGTGTCTTGTTAAAAATGTCTCCCCCTCCCCCCCTCCCCATCCCCGCTAGTTTTATTTTTCATGAAACAAAGACAGGCGTATTGAGTTTCAGAACAAAAACATTAACAAAGCACATTGCTTGATACGATAAACAAAGTCATTTGTAACAAATGACGCTTCGACAAAAAGTCTTTGTCAGAGTAGCCAATGAACGTAAATAATACAAATAAGAAAACATAAACGATTAAACTTTAACATTGAATTTTTCTCTGTGATCATCTAAATATAGTCTATGGTCAATGAATTTGATACATGAATATATTGATTTCGATAACAGTGTCACTCAGGCAATTCTAGTCTTTATTAAAATCGGCCAAAATACCACTTTTGCAATTCTACTTTTTATTGATTTCGGCAAAAATACCACTTTTGCAATTCTAATTTTTATTGATTTTGGCAAAATACCACTTTTGCAATTCTAGTCTTTATTAATTTTGGCAAAAAAAAAAAAACAGTTTCAATTCTAGTTTTTATTGATTTCGGCAAAAATACCACTTGTGCAATTCTAGTCTTTATTGATTTAGCAAAAATACCACTTTTGCAATTCTATTCTTTATTTATTTCGGCAAAAATACTACTCGTGTAATTCTAATTTTTAAAATAAGTTTAAGCCATGGATATATGTATCACTAAAACTGTGTTCATATGGTTTTGTGATTCTAATCCAAATTTTGCGATATGATATTTATTTGAATTACACTGGGTTTTTTAAATGTTTTTTTTTTTGCAATAAAACAAGTAACTCTACATTAGCATATGTTTGTGGATCGGTCTGTAACATGGTTCAAATAGTTAAAAAAAAATTAATTACATTAAGACACAGAAAGTGGGAACAATGATTAAATGATGAAATAATTTAAAGTAAGAACAAGAAGAATTGTTTAAACAAGAGGTGTAAAGCTCATGGTTGCTAACCCAAAAGGTCTCGAATTCAAGCCCACAAGCAGGTGAGGCTCGTTAGCCACTCTTCTAGGAGAGACAACTCTAAAATCAAACAACTGCTGCCTTGTAGATTGTTCTTTGTTGGACAAAGGCTATGGAAGCAAATCCAAAAAGAAAAACAGGCTGCCATCGGAGTCAATGGCCTCAATGGCGCATAAAAAGTTGACACGTAGACTTAATAGTGTTGGATAAGGATCGGCGTGGTCGAGTCGGTTAAGCTTATGTTGGCTAAACCGATAAGTCTCGAGTTCGATCCCTTCCAACACTAAAAATTAAGAACGAAGAAGAATGGTTTACACAAGTAACCTTAGATTGCAAAACAATATTTATAATAAAATGAATAGTTAATTACACCAATATGTATTTAAAGAGCGTTGATTAAAACAAAGCAATCATTACCAATCAATTTTTAACAAAACCGATTACAATAACCACCTACACAGTACAAGTTTAAAAAAAGGTTACTTCAAGTAGTAGATGTAGATCTATGAATGAATTTGAAATGGTAATAATTTTTTTTTAAAACATTCATGCCAATGCATGTTGTATTCTATGCATAAGTACAGAGAAATAAAGTGTTACACGTATTTATGTTTTCTTTTCTAACCGAATAATGTTTAAGATTATTTTTTTTTCTTCTCTTCCCCCTTCTCAGGCTTGTAATTTACAGCGTCAGTTAACCTTGCATGTTCGCTTTAGTATTACAGTTTTCATCATCGGCTTGTCAGGATTGATACAGATTTACAATAGTAATACTTCTTTCTTACGTGTAGCCTACTTTCATTCATTTAAGATGGTTTACTTATACATAGATCTAATACTAAACGTCTAATTACAATTTAAAATAAAAACAACTGAAAATGCAAATGTGTAATTAAGGTAATACCTATAACGAGAGACCTTGTTTTTTTAGAGTATTGAATTTTAGCTACAAGTATTAAATGAATACTAATAGTATGACAATTAAAAGACAAAAACCGTAAGTAAGTTTAAACAGTTTTTATTTATTTATACTTTTATTGGGGAAAATGTGTAATTTAGTGACAATTTTTTTTAAAATTCATAACAAAAATCAGAAAAAAAAATCTTATTTTCTTTTCCTAGTTTAGAAAACTTTTTTTTTTTTTTAATACTTTCTTTTGCAATTTAAAACAAGTACATCAACATCAAATTCTTACATAATTTCGAACATCAAATGAAAACGAAATAGTAATACAATATATTACAATATATTACAATAGTAATATTTCTTTCTTACTTGTAGCCTGCTTTCACTCATTTAAGATGGTTTACATATACATATATGTAATACAAAACGTCTAAATATAAAGAAAAATTAAAAATTAAAAACCAACCTGAAACTGAAAATGCAAATGTGTAATTAAATGATGATTCAAAGGATTTTTTTTTTCTCGGCGTGGTGGGCATATGGGACGAGGGGGGGAAAGGGGGAATTTGTTTTTTTTTTTTTTAAAGTAGAGCTGAAATGGATTTGGGATTACAGAGAATTAAAATGATACAAATTTTAAGCAATCGGAAAAGTTATGTTATTACAATGAGACACGTAAAAGCAAACACTCTTCCCTTTCAAACATCTATATCTATACAGTCCTCAATTAGTTTTTTTTTCCTTTTATTTTTTTTTGTTTTATTAATTCAATTGTTTTAAACATTTAAATCAGTAATAATTATTTATTTGATAGATTTTACACAGCATCAAAGACATGAACATCAATTGCATATATAATAATCAAATGGAGAAAATAAAATGGCATAAGAACTAGACTAAAATAAGGTGTGCAAACTAGGTTTCTCTTGACTGCTTAGTTTACTGTGCTTTGTCCTTAGCTGAGGAGTCAAAAGTTCACATTGTAGCCGCCCATGGACAGAAATAGAAACGACCGTGGGAGAAGTGTCTCTGCAGTACACATACTGATCTATCATTCCAAAACTTTCCATGACATAAAATTGACCCTTGGCAAAGAGGTCACGCTACCTTGAAAAATCCGCCAGTCCGGTTGAGTGGGGGGAAGTGTGTGTGTGTGTGAGAGAGGGGGGGGGGGTGAGGTGTGTATCTCTTTCTACCATTCAGGTTGTGCACTTTTAAAAACCTGGGAAACAGAAGACTGGTCTAAAATGTTAATTTACTTGAGGGCTGATCGAGTGATGTTTAGCTTGAGACTGTCGATATTAATTATGCATCTAGTTTATTTGCCATTCTGTAGTTCAAATGTTAGTTTCCTGTAAAAGTAGGATGTCAATATTGTGTTTATTTATTATGTTGTTTATATAATGTGTTTGTCCCTAGCCCCCCTGATGTTCAATGTTGCCAGAGTTAGCATGAATTATTTGGGGTTTTCTTTCGAACATCTGTTTCTGGAGGGCTGGATGGTGGTGGTCTTTTAACGCCAAACTTTCCAGCCGCTGGTTTGCTATCCCGTTGGGCCCTGGTCACGACACTTTGAGGTGGCTTTACTGTAGGTCAGGGGTCGGCAACCTTTTCAGACGAAAGAGCCAAAAGTTACAATTTTCAAAATTTCCCAGCTTTTAAAGAGCCACTAACATTTTTATTTTAATATTATGACCTTTGATTATGATTATGTATATATATATATATATATATATATATATATATGT
Source organism: Physella acuta (assembly GCF_028476545.2). NCBI lineage: Eukaryota > Metazoa > Mollusca > Gastropoda > Physidae > Physella > Physella acuta. The sequence continues at coordinate 50,419 of NW_026732825.1, forward strand.
TACGGTCAAAGCCCGAAGTGCGGCCAAACCCCGGATTGGCTGGCCAATGCGCGGATTGGCCGGCTCTCTTGGCCAAAGCCCGAAGAACTTAGAACTAAGATCGTATTTCGTACATTGGCCGGCCAATGCGCGCACTGGCCGGGACGTACTGGCCAAAGTCCGAAGTACTTAAACTTGACAGCGTATTTTGTACATTGGCCGGCCAATGCGCGCACTGGCCGGGACGTACTGGCCAAAGTCCGAAGTACTTAAACTTGACAGCGTATTTTGTACATTGGCCGGCCAATGCGCGCATTGGCCGGGATGTCCTGGCCAATGTTGTATCTAGACTAAGTTATGATCGCGTTTTAATTATTCTGGGTGCGGTTTCATTGTGAGTAACGTATTGTTTAGTTCTTGTTTGTATAGCATTCTATATGCAAGGCGACATGGATCAAAAGGGCCGTCAGACCATTAGACAGACATAGCAGATGGCTGTCAAAAGAAAAAAATGTAAATCCATGTTAGTTTCTATATATGGGCTACAACTGTATGTGACAGCCTCCTCCATGATGACGAGGTGAGACAATCATCAAAGAACAAAAGACAGTCGGCGTCACCGACCACGTGCAACAAGACGGAACGTTCAAAAGACTTTTCCGCGTTCCTAGAAGTGAGTTTTCAATTCTTCACGAAAAACTGCTCTTATTGTCGTCAGTTGGCACTGAGGAAAAATCACTACGAACCATCGCATCTTCATCGCATCTTCACAATCATTGACTGGGGGCCAAGGCTACACTCGCTGCAATTGCACAACCAAGTGTACAACAAATCGCTGCAAGTCTAAAAATAACAAGCTGCTATGTAATTCTAAATGCCATAAAAGTTCAACTTGTTGTAACAAATGATAATATTGATTGATTGAGACTATAGTACAATAAAAACTTTGAATGTTTCTGTCATTTACTTTAATTAATAATCAATAAAGACTTAATTTCATGATCCTACCGGCATAAAAAAAAACAAAATCTGCTCATGATCTTCTAATTAAGACTTTGGCCGGTCCACCATGGCCAGTCCGCGGACTGGCCGGGACTGGCCGGCCAAAGGCCGAAATCAAGAGCTATTTCAGACTTTGGCCGGTCCACAATGGCCAGTCTGCGGATTGGCCGGCCAAAGGCCGAAATGAAGCAAAGTTTCGGACTTTGGCCGACCTATGGGAGGCGATATTGGCCAATGCGCGGATTGGCCGGCCAATCCTAGCATTGGCCGACTTCGGGCTTTGACCGTAACATATATATATATATATATATATATATATATATATATATATATATCAATGTATGTAGTATGTAAGCGCGTATGTGTCTTTTTGTCTTTTATTCATTACTACACCTTTTATCCGATCGCCATGAAACTTTAGGAAGATGTTGAGAATACTCATGGAGAGATATTTGCGAAAATAAAATATCAAATTCGCAAATAGAATAGCGAGTGTTTATTGTTTATATTTATTTAATCGTTCATTAACGAGTGTTGCAGACTATTATTTTTATTAGTTTCAAGAAGAAAATAAAATAATTAAATATTTTTCCATGGAACTGAAGAGCCGCACCTCGACATCAAAAGAGCCGCATGCGGCTCGCGAGCCGCAGGTTGCCGACCCCTGCTGTAGGTAGATCTAATTGATTTTTACTTGAACTGATTGCTTGACTATATGACAGTTGACCTAATAAAAATTCATTATACAACTTTACTTTATTTGTAAATTTGAATATTTTTCCTCCACTGTGTTTTCTAATGAACACATCCTTATAACATTTATTTTTTTAATTCTGCTATTAAATTATTAAATATCACATTCGTTAAATTTACAGCAAGCTAAAATAAATTATTTTCCCTTGCGTCGAGAGACGTTCTACTCTGCTCATGCGTTGTAATTTGTGCAATACGACCCTTAATTTTTTGATTGTGTCCCCTTGCAAATATGGCCAATCCCTGGCGTGTAGCCTATGTGAATTGTATAAGCACGGAGAAGGGAGGTAATCAGGTCTATTTTACACGAGCAAGGGGAAAGCATGCATGTCTAGTCTGGAGAATACATTCATGATGTTTTATTACGAAGACAGCGGTCATGTGTGGTTAAAATCAAACCCGACATGGAATTTAATTAATTAGTGATAATTAATTTGATGTGATAATGTGTACACGCTGTGAAAGAAGCCAGTGTGTTATTTGGCTGTCTAACGTATGAAAGAGAAGCCTCGGTTTTAGGGAATGTTAGAGATCAGGTATTCAGATTTTTTAGAACCTGCAGGCAATATATGAATGGGGCATAACAGGGAGGTGGGGGTTGAGGGGGGGGGGGGGAGTTATACGTTTACGGGAATGTAGAAATGGTTTTAGAAAAATAATTTTTTTATTTATTTTTTTATTTTTTTTTACAAAAGATTGTGTACATATTGTAAAAACTTAAATTCTGACCATTTTTACCAAATTCAAGAAACCCGTTTCACAAGATCCCAGATATCTTAAACAACTAATGTGTGTGTTGTTTTTTTTTTGTTTTTTTTTTCTTTTTAAAGTGATGTTTATATATTATATATTCATAAATTCTGATAACTATTACCCACTTTTAAAAATATCCATTACCTGACAACATGATCTATGACATTTACCTCGGGGATCCAGAAAGAACATCCTAAAGAACATCCTAAAGAACATCCTTAGTGTATAGCTTGAAATCTAAGTAAAAGTAAACCCAAAGGATACGTCAAAAGTCATCGCGCATACAATACATTACAATAATTAAGTAAATTAAATTTCAATTTAGGGCCCGGTAGTCAACGGGGCAGTTAAAGTAGTGTTTACCTGTTTCTGTGACCTCGGTATATGAAGAGATAGTGCGGTCAGTATTATGACCAGCCGATTTTGATTTCCTTAACGTAAGCTAGGTACCCATTAGAGTTGAATAAAATTAGAAGAAAATAAAATTATCAATTTGTACTCAGATAATTTAGACTGGAGTCGGCGTTGTCGAGTCAGTAAAGCTATTGGTTGTTAAACCGAAAAGTCTCGAGTTCGAACACTCGGACAGAAGAGGCTCTTTAGCCTGTGGACAGCCACTCTTCTAGGAGAGACAACTCCAAAATTAAACAACTGCTGCCTTGTAGTTTGTTCTTGGTTGGACAACGGCTATGGAAGCAAATCCAAATAGACAAGTCAATGGCCTAAATGGCGCATAACCAGTTGACACTTAATTGTGTTGGAGGGGACCCCTTCCAACACTAAAATTAAGAACGAAGAAGAAGAATTCGAGTGTGCCTGTTTCTTTTTCCTCTGTATGTGAAGTGATAATGTGGTCCCCCCAATGTCCATAAGCGTTTACTTTTTTAACTCAAATTAGGCACCCACTCGTGCCTGATATACTCATGGCTTTGAGTCCTGGGTTTAAAAAAATGGAGAATATCGCGTCTGCGCTCTACCACTCGGCCACACCGCTCCACACTATCAGAAGCACAGGTTCAATGTTGCTTTAATTGGAATCTGAATACCCACATTATCAGAAGCACAGGTTCAATGTTGCTTAAACGGTGATTCGAATACCCACGACAAAAAAAGTATTGACGCCATTTACTATACTCGAATACCGATGACTCCATTATAGCCTCACACCCCCCCCCCCCTTCCTCCCACTTTCTTTTTTTAACAAATTCCCCACTTGTCAAATATCCTGTTCCCGTCACGTTTTCATGCAACGGGTCCGAGGCTAGTACCGACTTCCGTAATGTCTGGCACCGCGCAGGCAGACATTTCGGTGCAGGAGCGATTCGTCTGTCTGAGCTAAACCAACTATCGACTTCTCAACTTTCACCCGAGCTCATTTTAACGTAGAGAATCTATTTTCTTTTAATAAAAAAAGTAGTCCACTCATACTGTAGAGAGTTGCGTATGAATATGGATGAGGGTTCACGTTCAGGGATTATTTGTTTGAAGTACTATTTTCGTGGGGAGTTAAAGGGGTTTGATAGCTTTTGGCTGGCTGTTGAAATCAGGAGAATAGATTTAGTACTTGGATATTTTTTAGGTTTGGAAATAATTTAATTTGGAGAAGAACAAATAAATTAATGGAGAAGAACACTTACGTAATTGTATAAACGTGCTATCTTGATTTGTAGTGTGTATAATAAACAGGAAGATGGTTGGCCATGTATATTAAACACGAAATTAACTTGATGAATAGTCTAGATTTGAATTGTCTTTTTAAAAAATAGGCTGTATCCCAGTCAAAATCCCCCTATTCACTTCGCAAATTAAAACAACATACTTTCGTATTTTAAGATAGAAAGAAAGACAAAGCAATACAGCTTTGTATTCGATCCAGTCTTATCAGACATGGTATCGACCTACCGCCAAAGATACAACAACCGAGTATCAAAATTATTATCGTGGTTTTCAAGGAGGATTCGATTCCAGAAATATTAAATCCGACCCCGGATACCGTTGATTGAGAAGAATCAGTGGGAATCCTGTAGAATCTACATCGAAATCCTGGTATAATGAGAGTCGATACCTTGTATTTATGCTGATACTTGTCACCTATTCCAACTCCTACACAATGGTTTTTCCTTTCCCTTATTTGTGAGATGACGTCATGAATTACGTCATATATGACATCATCTCAACTTTTTAGTTTATTTTTTCCCGGCAGATTTCTACTTTAAAAACATGTTTTTGATTGGTGTATAAAGTTTTAGTTTTTTAGTTTGATACATGATTCGGTTAAAGAGCGGCGTTGTCGGATGCTATAGCTGTCCCCCCCCCCCCCCCCGAAGAAAGTCTACCGTCCCCCCGAACGAAATGGAATTTATATAGAAAATATATACTTTAAAAGTGTCCGCCCCCCCCCCCCCCGAAAATTTCAAGTGCAACCCCCCCCCCCCCCGGAGAAAAAAGTCTGGAAGAAACACTGCGACCTCCTGCTTACCTGAACGTCTTCAGATTGTAGGAATTCCCTGAGTCCACCCAGCTCTAATGTGTACCTGACTCATGCGTTAGGCAATGTAAAGGCGGCTAGGTCTAATGCTGAGCACAGTATCATTCCTTCATATGCCGAAGTCACAGAAACAAGTGAACTCAACTTCTGGAACCGCAAGGTTCAAAAGGTGTAACTTCTATTTTACTTTTGAATAGTTAGTCCTTGTTCAGGTCACGGCGCCTCCAGAAAGTTCTGTTCCGTCTTTGGTGTACGTTATACCTTTATCGTAAATCCTTCAAGAAAGACATCTCTACGATAGGCTGTAGTTTGACCTACATTTTTTACCGTCGTCATGGTAACCCATCGTATTAGTCCTAGCATTGTAGCCATTTAAAAACAAACGCGGATTGTATTTCAAAAATCATTTTTCTAGGCTACCGATTAATTTCAATAATTAAAATTTGGTATCGAATTAAATGTAAATAAATGTATTATTTAAATAGTTTTAATCATCGTGAATAACAATGAAGTTTAAAATCTTACGCGCCACCCTACTCTACAGCTAACAATGGAAACGTTATACAAGCAATCAACACCCCACCTGAGGTACCTATCAACAAGCCGAAACTATACCGCTGCGCACAATGCGACCTTTCATTCGGCGAAACACAAGCACAACACTAAAACAAATATTCAAATTTAATTAAATTATTTTTTTCAGTGTTCTAAATATAAACACTGTTGACCACGCCGCCAATGACGTCACAGTTGTAAATCTCTGAGCCCTGCTCTTGAGAGCCCAGTCTCTGACCACCGCAAAAATCAGGAACCATAATTCTGCCCCCCCCCCCCTTTTTTTTTTTTTTTACGAAAGACGTAATTACAATATCGAGTTACGCTTCCAGCCGGCGAGGCTGTAATTAGGTTAACGGTAGCCAATCAAACCTCGAGCTTACATCAATATCAACCGTTGATACCTAGCTGATGTTGTGTTGATGTCATGCTGATAGCGTGCTGTTGTCATGTTGATGCTATGTTGATCTCCTGTTGCTGACACGTGGATAGCTAGTTGAAACCATGTTGATAACATATTGATGTAATGGTGTTATCATGTTGATGTTATATTGATATAGTGTTGATGTTATATTGATATAGTGTTGATGTTATATTGATATCATGTTGATGTTATATTGATATCATATTTCTATCATGTTGATGTCATGTTGATTACGTGTTGATATGATTTTAATGTCCTGCTTATATCATGTTAATGACATGTTGATGTCATGTTGATGTCATGTTGATATCATATTGATGTTATATTTATATCAAGTTGATGTTATATTGATATCATGTTGATGCTGTATTGATATCATATTGATGTTATATTAATATCATGTTTATATCTTGTTGGTGACATGTTGATGTCATATTGATGTCATCTTGGTGACATGTTGATGTCATATTGATGTCATCTTGGTGTCATGTTGGTTTGATGACACTTTGATAATAAGCTGACACCACCTTAAAACCATGTTGATACCTTGCTAGTTAATACCATGTTGATACCTTGCTAGTTAATACCATGTTGATACCTTGCTAGTTAATACCATGTTGATACCTTGCTAGTTAATACCATGTTGATACCTTGCTAGTTAATACCATCTTGATGCCTTGCTAGTTAATACCATCTTGATGCCTTGCTAGTTAATACCATGTTGATACCTTGCTAGTTAATACCATGTTGATACCTTGCTAGTTAATACCATCTTGATGCCTTGCTAGTTAATACCATGTTGATACCTTGCTAGTTAATACCATGTTGATGCCTTGCTAGTTAATACCATCTTGATGCCTTGCTAGTTAATACCATCTTGATGCCTTGCTAGTTAATACCATGTTGATACCTTGCTAGTTAATACCATCTTGATGCCTTGCTAGTTAATACCATGTTGATACCTTGCTAGTTAATACCATGTTGATACCTTGCTAGTTAATACCATGTTGATACCTTGCTAGTTAATACCATGTTGATACCTTGCTAGTTAATACCATCTTGATACCTTGCTAGTTAATACCATGTTGATACCTTGCTAGTTAATACCATCTTGATGCCTTGCTAGTTAATACCATCTTGATACCTTGCTAGTTAATACCATGTTGATACCTTGCTAGTTAATACCATGTTGATACCTTGCTAGTTAATACCATCTTGATACCTTGCTAGTTAATACCATGTTGATGCCTTGCTAGTTAATACCATCTTGATGCCTTGCTAGTTAATACCATCTTGATACCTTGCTAGTTAATACCATGTTGATACCTTGCTAGTTAATACCATGTTGATACCTTGCTAGTTAATACCATGTTGATACCTTGCTAGTTAATACCATGTTGATACCTTGCTAGTTAATACCATGTTGATACCTTGCTAGTTAATACCATCTTGATACCTTGCTAGTTAATACCATGTTGATACCTTGCTAGTTAATACCATGTTGATACCTTGCTAGTTAATACCATGTTGATACCTTGCTAGTTAATACCATGTTGATACCTTGTATATGCTGGTTGATACCATGTTGATACTAAAATGATAGTACATTGATATTATACAGATACAGACGCCTAACCCTGTCCCTAACATTTACACTAGTCCACACCATAACCCTTACCACAACCTCTAACTATAGCTCCTTGAGCTTAACTTCCTCATTCTCAGACCTTAACCCTAACCCAGGCCTTTGTCCTACTCTTGACCCTAACGCAAGTCTTGCCAATAACCCCAGACCATAACCCTTACTCTAACCTTAATTCTACCAGCTATACCAGTAAAGAAAAAAACAACACATCGATACAAATATGTACATTTTATTGTCTGCTTTTGCATACGTCCGTACACATGTAAAAAAAAGTACATCATAAAACATAACATAATATCGCTTTGTTCTTTAAAATAAAAATAAAAAGTAATTGAATGTGTAATTAGTGGACATTTTTTTTTCCATCCAACTCATTCCAAACGCCAAAATACACCTGAGGGCGGCTATGGTTGCATAGCAACGCGTCGTTAATCGGGAGGTTTTTTTTTTAAACACGATCACATGGTTGTTCTATATTTAGACGACCTAAAAATAATTTTGTGACGTCACATGGTGTATTTAAAAAAAAAACATTCACATTAAAATGAAAGGCACTGATAATTAATTGATGATTAATTCTATTTCTTGTTTGATAGGAATTACATTAATTACTAATGGATCGATTTTGGCTGCTGTATTGCAGTTTGCAAAAAGATAAACACCCCCCCTCCCTTACCCCCACGCCATCCCTCTCTCCCACTGGTCTTATAGATAACACTTCCATCGCCTGGTGTTAAAGTAAAGTTCCTCTTGTTATGTCCGACCTCCGACAGCCGCGGAGGAAGCGGACGCCCCAGGTTCGTTTGGTATGGTACCGATAGAAGACGTTGTAACGGAATCTCAACAACTTGCCGTGAGCTCGTTAATTCAGTCTAGGGGTAAAACACGACAAATCGCAGAGACTCACACGACTTAAACTATGAATACCTTTTTAATTTATGTACAAGAAAATGACACTAGGTAAGATCAAAATGTACAGATTCTCAGTGTAATATAAATAAACTCAACTCCAACTTACAGTTTGAGAAAAAAATCACAATACATCACAGCTGTGATAAATCATTAATACACACAACTGAACTGGCCTCATAATAGCCACAACAAAAGACCAAGGAGAGACAATTTACCTCTACAACAATAGAAATCCTTATACAGGTTAATACTATCACCGATAGTCAAAAAGGTGTAATAATACACCAGAACACAAATTCAGTAAACTACAACTAGTCACATAATTCCTTATACAAAAGGTGAAATCATGTCACAAAATAACAATACTGCAAAATGGCGTACCTAACCACAGGCACACCTCTCCTGGTCCCTAGGTCAATCTGGCGGCCTCTGGACATGAAAATCCCGAGATTAAATAACATTCAATAATAGGGGAAGTAACTCAAAAGGTTTATGACTATTGGTTGAGGGTCAGTCAAGGATCCTCACGGTCGCAAGACCATTGGTTGAGGTTCTGCCAGGGATTAAACTTACAATCACATGATGTGACAGCGTTCAGTTGACCGGGTTGTACCAGTGAACTGACAATTCTCCCAAGGACAAATACATAACTCAGGAGATTAAATATACATAAAGCCAAACAGACCTAAGTAGGTCACATCCCCTCCCTTTTAGAGAGGCATTTTTGTTACACAAAAATGGCAATCACTATATGGAACAAATCTGACATAAAAAATGTCCAATTATAGTAACTAACAAAATTTCTATCTCAGGAAAAAAAACATCCTCAGAAATTAAAGGGAAACAATTCACCTTTTTACAATTTACCAAAGGGAAACAATCCTTCCCAAAATAAGAATACATCAAGGTTTCTTATGCAAAGGTAACAAAACATATCCATCTGGATATAACATGTGGGAAACTTATAACTTAATGCCTTTATTTAAACGTCCCACTACAACATCAACTGAATAAGGTGATACATTTTTATAACAACTCAATGCACATTATACAAAACCACCTTTAAATAAGGTTCATTTGAAAATAACAGGCATTTTCAACAAGTAATCAGTTTCGTACAAAACGTACAATCCTGATCTGATTGAAAGCTTGGAACTCCAGCCACTAGGCCACAGTTTAATCAACCATAACATTTGCAAAATGGTTATAACTAACCAAAAAAATTTCAAGATCAATGTGAACATCAAAAGTTGTTTTACATTCTTGACAAACAGTCAGCTACAATGTTGTCAGTTCCTTTAATATGGGAAATAACCAGATTAAAATTTTGGAAAAATAGACACCATCTTAAAATTCTGTTGTTATTCTGCCCCAACTTAGTAGTGAACTTAAGAGGATCATGGCCAGAAAATACCATGACTGGATTGATGGAAGAAGTGACATAGACTTCAAAATGTTGTAAGGACAAAACCAAAGCTAAAGCTTCTTTTTCAATAGTGGAGTAATTCTTTTGATTCTCATTTAACTTTCTAGAGAAAAAGGCTATTGGATGATCGATCCCTCGGTTGTCTTCCTGGAATAAGACTGAGCCAATGGCTAAATTGCTAGCATCAATGGCAAGTTTAAAAGGCTTGCTGAAATCTGGTGCAGCCATAACAGGAGCATTAGATAAAAATGACTTAATGGTCAAAAAGGCTTCATGACATTTAGTTGACCATTCAAACTCAACACCCTTTTTCAATAAGGCCGTAAGTGGTTCAGCTACAGCTGAAAAGTTTTTACAAAACCGCCTATAGTAACCTGCCATCCCAAGGAATGGAGGGTAAAGTTTTAACTACCTGTGAGAATGTCTGATTCTCATTAGAAGATAAATGTTCAAGATGGTCTAACTGGGTCAACAATGGGGAATTTAACAATTTAAGAGTAGCATCATCAAATTTACTAGATATACTTATAAATAACATAAACTTAGCTGGGGAGAAAGAGTTAGTGAGTTTACAGAATAAACCAGTTGTTTCTTTCTCCGGTCTGGGAAGAGGTGACGCAGTCCTTGGTAATCTCGTTACATGCTTCGTCTAGCACAATAATCGGTTTCATCGGCCTTGGGAATATGTTGATTGGGATTCCCAACCAACTGACAGTTCTTACAATGTCTGCAATAACGGGTGTCATCGTTGTGCATTCTCGGCCAAAAGAACAGTTCATTTTCACCGTCGGGGTCTGTAGAGAACGGTTTCTGAACTTCCTGGGGGTGGACTTTGCTTCCCGCTAGGTCATTCCCTAGAAGCAGGTGTACTCCTGGGACAGGTACGGAATCTATCACCCCAAGGATGACATCTCCTTGGATGAGCTGATGTCTCAAGTTGAACTTATGTAGTGGAACTACTGTTGGTTCAGCTCCCACTCCTTGAATGATGGTGACATCACCGGTGTTGGTTTCTGGAGCGATGTTCAATGAGTCTCTCAGCAAAAGTGACTGAGAAGCCCCAGTGTCTCTTAGGACTACGATGTTCCGCGATGATGTTGGGTCTCCAGGGTTGCTGATGACAGCATCTGTCATGAATGACGTGAAGCCAACAGTTCTCGATTCTTCACCATTGGTTGCTGCTGATGTAACCGGTTGGTGAAGAGGATAGTCATAAGATGACTGGACGAAAGTGGTGGTCACTTCGTTACCTCCCTGTGGACACGCTGGCGTAGGGTCATCACGACGGGCGAGGTTCACCTTTGGACTTGCTTGGTGGGGGGAGAGCGTTACGAGATGTTCGTATATACTCTCGGTTGTCTCGCTGTCGCAGGAAACAGTTCTTGAGGATGTGCCCAGGCTTGGAACAATAGTGGCAAATCAGTCGCCTGGCTGTGACTCTGGGTATCTGTGTTGATTGACGATATCTCAGCAACTGGCCAGCAGAGGGATTGTTGCTGATGAGAGGTAGTACCGGATTGTATTTGGTACCAGAACCCTGTGACTTCTTATGCACCAGCTCGAATGTATCAGCTGATTCTGCTGCCCTTTTGATGTCTGTTATTCGGTTATCCAAGATGTGTAGTCTGATCTCTTCAGGTACTGCGTTGAGGAAATCTTCTCTTAGTATCAGACTTCTGAGTTTGTCAAAGTCGTCGACATTCTCAGAATGGAGCCATCTTGAAAAGACTTTTTCTTTTTCAAAAAGGAACTCAACATAGGTTTGGTTCTGTTGTTTCCTAATTTTTCTGAACTTAATTCTGTAGGCTTCTGGAGTTATTTCGTAAGCCTTCAGAATGGCAGCCTTGACCTTTTTGTAATCTGACTGGACTTCGCGAGAGAGTGCCTGGTATGTGGTGGCAGCCTTACCAATTAAAACAGTGCTTAGTAACGTCGTGACTACGTTACTAGGCCATTGACAACTTTCAGCCATGTTCTCAAATGTATTAAAAAATACGACAAGATCTGACTCCTCAAACTTAGGGACTAATTTGCAAAACTGGGCCAATGTTTGGGCCACAGACAACTGAGAAGGACCTTCTGACCTCGAACTACTGTCAATAATACCAAACTCATATTCTAACCTCTTCATCTGAACTTCTCTTTCTAACTTTAGTCTGGCTTCAAACTCCCTATCAACAATTTCCACTTCCCGTGCCAAAACTTCAGAAAGACTCTCATCTAGCATGCCTTCATTAATGAAGTAAACAATAACTTTGTCCTTCAACACCCTAGAGGTCTGAGTAACAATATAGTCCAGGTTTAACTTTTTGACAACTGTTATCAACTCTTTCCTACTTAAGTTCTCAACTGCTTCCACAGTAGGACTTAACAACAAAGCCTCCATAGCTACAAAGTAATAATGTCTACCTTCAACTGATAACAAAAACAACTACTCAAGAACTAGTTCAACTTATTTGAACTTCTGACCAAACTCTAGATCACAAACTCAAACTAGTGCCAAACTTGCACATAAATCAAAATACCGGTCGAGCCCTCACTTGTTATGTCCGACCTCCGACAGCCGCGGAGGAAGCGGACGCCCCAGGTTCGTTTGGTATGGTACCGATAGAAGACGTTGTAACGGAATCTCAACAACTTGCCGTGAGCTCGTTAATTCAGTCTAGGGGTAAAACACGACAAATCGCAGAGACTCACACGACTTAAACTATGAATACCTTTTTAATTTATGTACAAGAAAATGACACTAGGTAAGATCAAAATGTACAGATTCTCAGTGTAATATAAATAAACTCAACTCCAACTTACAGTTTGAGAAAAAATCACAATACATCACAGCTGTGATAAATCATTAATACACACAACTGAACTGGCCTCATAATAGCCACAACAAAAGACCAAGGAGAGACAATTTACCTCTACAACAATAGAAATCCTTATACAGGTTAATACTATCACCGATAGTCAAAAAGGTGTAATAATACACCAGAACACAAATTCAGTAAACTACAACTAGTCACATAATTCCTTATACAAAAGGTGAAATCATGTCACAAAATAACAATACTGCAAAATGGCGTACCTAACCACAGGCACACCTCTCCTGGTCCCTAGGTCAATCTGGCGGCCTCTGGACATGAAAATCCCGAGATTAAATAACATTCAATAATAGGGGAAGTAACTCAAAAGGTTTATGACTATTGGTTGAGGGTCAGTCAAGGATCCTCACGGTCGCAAGACCATTGGTTGAGGTTCTGCCAGGGATTAAACTTACAATCACATGATGTGACAGCGTTCAGTTGACCGGGTTGTACCAGTGAACTGACAATTCTCCCAAGGACAAATACATAACTCAGGAGATTAAATATACATAAAGCCAAACAGACCTAAGTAGGTCACACTCTTCCAAACCTGAAAGTCTTTGGGGCAAGTGAAGTATAGTTCACCTGTTTTTGTGACCTCGGCACTATGCCCAGCCAGCCTTTAAATATCAGAGCTGGGTGGACTCACGGACGGTCTACTGACTTGAGCCCAGATTTGAACTCGAGACTTACGGTTAGCAGTCTAGCGCTCTACCGCTAGGCCACTCTGTTCATTATTGCCTCTAGTTACACCCAGACATCTCTGGGGGGGGGGGGGGGGGTGTAAAGGGGGAGGGGTGTTCACGGCCATTCCCACTCCCACCATAAGCCTAAGAAAACTATGAAAAAATAATAACGGTTGTTGAGATGAGTAACTTCAAACATTTTCATCCAATTAGGTTTCAACCCTCAATACATATAACCCAATATTTTTAATTAACGAAATTGAATCTATTTATGTATTAATTACCGAAACGAAATTCGAGTTTAACGAAATTGTGTTTGACTTCCTCAATCCTAAGCTAACGGCGTGCAAATGTTGACGATGACCACGTGACTCCCGTCCAGAGGCACGACGCAGGAGTCGAGTTACGTAACACAGAAACTCAAATCCTGTTCAATTTTTATTTTTTTTAAAAGTTCGAAGATTTATTTTTTTTGCTGGGAAAAAACAAAGCTGGGTGGAACAAGGTTAAGTAAACCTCACTTCCTTGTGTGTGGCGTGTAGGGTTTCTTATACGCGTGTCCCCCGGGGGGTGGGGGGTGAGGGGGTTGGGTTCGGGTTCGGGATAAACGTGGGAACGTTTCCTCATCGATTTTGTCGTACCTTTAAAAGCGTGTAGCGAGTGTTGTCTTAAAGCGGTTCTCCTACCCAATAGACATAACTCTAAGCTTAACTCTAACCATATACCAAAAACTTCGTTTCTTCTTAAATTTGACCCTAAATCTTAACGTAGAATATAGTATGTTCGTTGAAAGCAGTGTATTTTTACAGGTATCTGCACTGGGGGGGGGGGGGGGGGGTGAGTGCTCTCAAACCCACCCCCTCAACTCTCCACCGCCTCCACCCTCATCCCAGACTCTTTAGAAAAAGTATATAATTTATAGAATAGATATATACTTAAACCAATCTTTCGCCCCCCCCCCCCCACATCCCAGAGAAAAATATCAGAGAGAAATCTTGATTAAACGATTTACTTGATATATATACGCAGATGTGGCTAATGTACACTGATAACATTATAGGGCTGGTAAGTAGGTCACCAACCAGTTCTACGGGTCAATAAAACCTGCATGAGCCATAGAACTGGTTGGTGACCTACTTACCAGCCCTATTTTCACCCTTCCCCACACCCTAATTAACCCCCCCCCCCCGCCCAAACCGTACAAAATCACCAAACTTTTGACCATTGGATACCTCAACCATTCAAAAACTTCCGGTACAGTTCCTTACGCACGACTCCATTAACCACGTCACAAATATGGCCGTCCAAACAAACATTATCCTCCACCCCCCACACACCCCTCAGGAATCCCTCCACTCCCAGCTATTGTCACCGCTGTGTATCCCCCCCTGTTAACCCCGCCCCCTCGTGTGGTAGCGACCGACCGTCTGCTGCCGTGTACCACGTGATCAAGATGGCCGCCCGACTTCCGGTTTGATGACCAGCGCCTGGTATTCCTGTCACGACCGTGTCAAGGTCGTCCTGATAATACTCAATTTGGCCGGCCAGTTATTCTCTCTCACTCCTTCTCTCCCCCCCCCCCCCCCCCACCTTGTTCCGTTCATGTAGTCATGGTAACGAATCATGTCGTGTTTTCCTATTCTCTGATGATGGTGGTTTAATTTTAAAGGCTAAATAAAAAAGTAAAGAATCATCTTTCGACCTAGAGATAAATTTGGCAGATGAAGTAGAGTTGATATGTTTATTGACGCTTGTATATGAAGTGAAGGTGTGGTCAGCACTTTCCACAGCCACCTTTACTCTCCCTAATCTAAGTTAGGTATGCATCAGAGCTGGGTGAACTCAGTTTCCATACAATTACTTTCATAAGCCGAAAATTAGACAAAACAGATGGACTCTACTACCCCTGCACTGATGTATTTATCGTGTGAGAAAAAACTTGTCCTTTAAAATAAATAATTCAATAAATGTTTTCCAAAAGAACATCTGGATATATATATATATATATATATATATATATATATATATATATATATATATATATATATATATATATATATATATATATATATATATATATATATATATATATATATATATATATATATATATATATATATATATATATATATATAATAGAAACATGCTTATTCTTGTTCTTCATTCTTCATGGTAATGTTGATAGGATTTTTTTCTTCCTACGCATTCAAGATAAGCCTGACTTGCTTTCTGGATTTGCTTGAACTACAATGTCCACCCAAGAACAAAACTGCAAGACAGCAGTTATTTTACCTAGACGTTCCCTTCTCTAGATGGGTTGCTGCCCCCAGCTAACGAACCCCATCTGTCCTAGGGTCTGCACTCGGGTTTGTAGAGTTGGCCATTCTTCTCCCCCCCCCTCCTCCCCAAACACACGTCTCTATAGGTACTCTAAAAAACGTTCTTTGTTTTAATTTTTAAATAAAAACCTTTTTGACTTTCCTTTTATTATTAATATCGACTAAAATCGTTTTTTTTTATTTTTGCCTGCATAACGGCCGAAACAAAAATAAAGTAAAGCAATATAGTTTAATATTTTAAGAATTAATGATACAAAAGTTGCAAATGTAGAGAACATTAAAATAACTTGTGTATAAGGCTATATTTCTATTTATTTTTATTAAGTCTAAGTTATAACCTGAAGTTACACTTTCGTAAGACAAACATTGATTGGCTGTACAGAAACTTCATTATCGATCTCAGGAAAATTAACTTAGTAGTCATATGTTATCACAACTTTACTCATAAAATTGTTTCATAAAAATATACTTTTTCAACCTCACGACCTAGTTATACTATGTTTATTTACCTTTATCTTTTCAGTGATAAAAACAAACACATTGTTTTTTGCCTATTTTGTTCGGTAACCTATAATACTAAAAACATCAAAAACATCCAAGTCCTTCAAAAACCAAACACTCTGATTGTTATTTTTATTTTAATAATCAGGCTTATAAATATTTCAATGGTTTTGAAAAAAGAAAGGAAACCAATTATTCCAGGAAAACATTTATTAATATCACCATTACATACAAAAATGAAGATTTAAACCGGGGTGTTTTTAAGAAGAATAAACATACAACTCGCTTCCAATTGTGTATGTGTTTTAAAAATTATTTAATTTTTTTTTTTAATTTATAGATTTATTATAGCCTGTAAAAATGGGTTTTTAACATGTATATTCCAAATATTAAACTTATAAACCACCAAATATACCGTCATTTAACGGGAATAAATATCTCCAAAATGTAGGCCTATAAAACCTTACCATTTTTTACTAGCTTTATAATTCCCTCCCCTTTTCCCGTCATGAATTTTAAAACACAATTTCCGTGCCCAACCCGTCCCTTGTAAGATAGTACGAAATCCTTTAAGACAAAATGATGGGCAATCTTAAGCTAGGCTAAGCCCTTAAGATCCGGGTTGTTTTTTCCCCCCAATGTCCCCAGGGACAATGTAGCGTGGAGTTTTAAGGGTGTACTTGAGGAAAACATTTTTTAGGGTGATAGATGAAGAAAATTAAAAAAAAAATTATTTAAGGGAGACAACTTATCATCATTGGTTTGTGGATGTGTATTTATGTGTGTATATTTATATGCCTGATAAATTATTATTATTATAAAATTAGCTTTTAAAAATATAAATAGATGTTTTGAATCTTCCAAAAATTAAAACAAAATCTATTATTAAAGAAATAAAAAAAGCTTGAACATCTTTGTACTACTGTTTGCATGCTTTGCCCTAGCCGTCTGTGAACAAACTTCAAGAAAGCAGATGTTTCATTTTGGAGTTTGTTCGCCCCGATACACGGCTATCGGGTATCATCTGGTCGGGGTTTCGAACTCGGTACTTCTTGGTTTAGCAAGCACATGCTCTACCTACCCGACCACACCGACCTCCGAATCATTACTGCGTTATATCTACCAACTGGTAGCTGCAGTGAGGTTAATTTTATATCTTGATTTTACCTGCGATCTATGACGTGGACTCTTTAGGCTGTGTTCTGATTGTTGCTTTATTTCCAAGACTTGAACTTTGACCTTTGTAAAACGTCACTGCTCCGCACATACAACCCTTAATCGAACTCTTGAAAAACCAATCAATCAGAGCCATAGTGCGATAGTGCACAAGACAGTATGCGTAATAGGGAATATACTTTAGGGGGAGGGGGGGGGGGGATTTTTATACCAGTGTCCGATAATAGAATAATCCTTAAAAAGGAGGTGTTAGGTTATAGTTAGGTAACTAAAATACTAAAAATCTTGAAAAGCCATTCAATCTAAACCCAAATGCGAAAAATGCACAAGGCAGTATGGGTAATGGGGAATATATTTTTGGGTGGATTTTCGTACCAGTTTCTGATAATAGAATCTTCCATAAAAAGGTTATAGTTAGTTAACTAAAATACACTCGTCTTGCTTATGTCAATCCCTAACCCTAACCTCAACCCTAGTCCTACCATACTCCTAACCCTAATTATTAACCATAAAACTAGTCGAGATTACAATACAAACAACAACTCAAAACACCTATTTTTTGGAAGAGAATATTATCAGTATCTTCAATCATTTTATCGCCGTTTCGTGTTTTCGCTCGCTAACAATAATTCTTAAAGGGTAAACTACTCAAATAAGGAGTCACAACTCTAAATCAAAGCATACATTCAACCTTATTTGAGATTAACCCCAGCATTAGAAAGAACCGTAACTCACGTTTTATTGGTTGTATATTTATTGAGTAGAACAAATCAATTACAATAAACCTATCAATTTTCTGAATTCAAGGCACGTAAATCTTCTTTATAATGATAAAATGATTATATGATGAATTACGTCCCTTGGACGATGAGGTTCTTTTGACCGCTTTATTTTTCTATAATCTTCAATTAGTGGTGTTTCGCTTTCATTTTCGGCTTTTGTTTTCTCTTTTTAAAATAATTTCTAAGATGATGGATTAATAAAGACAATGACAATTTTTAAAGACTAAATATTTGCTAACTTTAAGAAATATAACAACATAACCATGAGAAATTAAAATTTATCACAGTGCACAGAATATTAGCTGCAGCAATTTCTAAGTCATCTGTGTTGACTTATTTTTACATCTGGAAGCTATGTCAACCCATGGACAAAAGAAATAATTTTAAAAAAATAAAAATAAATAAACTTGAATTGTTTCCCAACGCTGATGACGTGATTAAGCAGATATAGCGGATGGAAGCGTGCCTCAGTACTAGTATCTATAGAAGATAAAAAATTTAATGTTTTGCTATTCTTCTTATCCGTGGCTATTTTTACTTTATAGAATTTCATTTTTTGATTATTACTCAAAATATTAAATTACAAACCAAAAGGGACATAACGTTTTCGGTATTTAAAAAGAAATGCATTTTCATCGGTTATTTCCCTTGGGTCGTATGATTCACTCAAACAGTAGACGATCGCTATTTTGTAAATGTAATATTTTAATTCTAACAACATATGGAGTTTCCAAGTTCGTCTAGATGAATTAACACCGTTTTACAAAATTTAAAAATAAACTTTAATTAAATCAATTTATTTTAAGATGAATTACATCAGTAATTAATTTTCCTTGATTACGTTCATTAAGAATGTGATTTATCTGCAAATCTTGGAAAAAATTAATTAAACCACACTCCATTCATCAACCTCCCCATTCCATCGCCCCTAAAATATACCATGTCCTACCCATCAACGACCCCCCCCCCCCCCTCTCACTTTATAACATCTATCATCCCCTGTGGCGTTACCCAATACCAAGGCCACCTCACTCTCCCCTTTGCTTTATCCCTCAACCTACCCCACCCCACAACTTCCAACAACCCCATCTGGCCTACTCCTCCACCCTCCCACCCCCACCTCATAGCTTTCCCCCCCCCCCTCCCCTTGTAAATCCTTCTCCATTTCTTCAACTCCCCCACTTCATTACCAAATGACACAACCCAAACCCACAACTACTCCTACTCAACCCCAGCCCACAACTACGCCTACACAACCCCAGCCCACAACTACGCCTACACAACCCCAGCCCACAGCTACGTCTCCACAACCTCAGCCCACAACTACACCCACTCAACCCCAGCCCACAACTACGTCTCCACAACCTCAGCCCACAACTACACCCACTCAACCCCAGCCCACAACTACGCCCCACAACTTCAGCCCACAACAACGCCTACTCCTCATCCTCCACATATTTAACCCATAGTCACCACCCCCAACCACCCCCACCCCTAGATTCTTCCCAACCCCTAACGACTAGATTCCTCCTCCCCCATCCCACCTCCCTCTCTTCTCCTACTCTACCTCCACCCCCTTACCACACAAACACACCTTCTCCCAACCCCCTCCCATCCTCACTCACCCACCCCCTATTCAATTACCCCCACCCCTAACCCTAACACATACCCCTAACACCCCCACCCCATTTTCCACCCCACAAACCCAAATTCCTTCACCTTTTCACATAGACTTGTTTTCCCCAAATTGAAGAGTTCCTATTTCTGAAGATGTCCTCGCTTAACTCCCTTAGACGAGCAAACACTTTAGCACAGCAAGAGAACGCTTCTATTTAGCGTCCGTTGTCATGGCGACAAATTCCATTTTCGGACCTACTCTATAGGTCCTTTGCTGCCAAATTCCATTCACTTTAACCGTCCATTAACGCTACACTTGCAGACACTTGTAAAAGCATTGAAGGTCAAAGGGAGGGAATAGAAAAGAAAATGTTTCCGCTGATTCGGAGCTAAAACTAATGTAAAAAAAAATTGTGTAAATATTTTTTTACAAAAAAAGTGTTTTATCTTGTCTTGCATGTAAGCTTTTATATTTTGTGTATCTAGCAGTGGTAGATAAAATAGAAATGTATAGATACATTTGGTCAATCTAAGATTAGAAAAGTTTTGCATTTTCAAAGTCAGGTATATTTTTGTATTATCTATATTGTTTTCTTATTTTCTTAAAGATATATATTTTTAAATCTTTATTTTGATATTTAAACCTATTTAAAAGGTAATTAATTTTTAAAATTCTGCTTGACAAATACAACAATGTCTGTAAATATTTTTTTTTATGTTTCAATCCACCGCGCTCGTATACATACATACATACGCACACAAATGCAGACACGAACACACTGACAAACACACACACACATACACACACAATATAGTGTGTATGCTAAAAATGCCCTTTAAACTATGATAATAAACAAATGACCTATTGGTGAAAGAAATGAGTCAAAACCTGCATCAATTTTAATAAGCTTTCTTGGACGTTCGCTGAATAAAAAGTTTACAGAACTTGGTGTAGTAAACATTCATCTCAAACCCTACTACCAGTTAAACAAATTAAACTAATATAACTAAAGTGATATTTTTTTTTTATTTTTCTTTCCTTATTTTCTTTTTCTTTAAACGAAATATTGACGTAGAAAATAATCTTGAGAAAATATTATACATGTCGATAACAAATTAGGTACATGTTTAAGTTGTGCTTGCTTTTTCGCATGCTTCGGGGGCTAAGAATGAATCGCCCATGCTAATTAGTGCCCGCTAACGATGTCAAACATCTAAAGCCGGGTGTAAAATCCTTGATTGTTTACACAAATTAGACGTGTAATTAAATTAGCGACGCTTCAACTGCCGGGCCAAGGGGTTTAACTTTCTGGCACTAATCCGCTCCTGTTAAAGCTGTCTAAATATGCATACCTGCATACCTGTATACCTGTAGAATGCAGAATATTTAAACACACCTCATTTTTTTATATTTTTTTTTATTTTAAGTAGGTAAATCTTGAAGGTTATCAAAATATCGGTCTATTTTAAGGTTTAAAAAACGGGCATTAGCCAAATATTAAAACAAGATGTTTGGCTTTAAGTAATTTTAAATAAGCTGAATAATTTGCTAATTGTGATTTGGTTTTTGTAGTCAGGAGTCACAAACTCACATCAGGACGTTTAGGGCAGTCCGTTGCCTCAGAGGCTGGCTGTAGGGCCCAGTGTTACGATGCGAGTATATGTAGAGGGGGGGGGGGGGTGGAAGCAGGCGTAGTAATATAAACAGCAATATAAATAGCTATATAAACAGAAAGTGATATTTAAACGCCAAGGGTAGACAAAGGTACAGAATATAGTCCAAGTAAAGACAGAACAGTCAGAACCCAACGGGATCCGAACCTACCATCGCCTCGCCTCGCCTTCCCTGCACCCTCTACATGTTTACACTATACCCATTTAAGGAAGCTACTATTTGTCTGTATCGTCGTCCCTGTACTTGTGTCGCCTGTGTGGTCGAATAATAGTCCTTGTTGTGTTTGAGGCTAGCGGTCAGTCCCTTCGGGGTTCAGAGGTCAAGCCGGCCCGCGTCTTCCTTGCACAAGTTGTGACAGTGGTCTGTCGTGAAAGAGCTATTTTTGTAGAGCTGATTGGCAGAAGTGGTTACACGTCTGACTTGATGCATGGAAAACGAGGCGATTTGGTGCCTTGTGGAATGGTAGGTTCGGATCCCGTTCTGTCTTTACTTGGACAAGTTTCAAAACTTAAATCCATTCACTACGACGAACGAATATCTACACACCCTAGCACATCATCACGAAAACTGTCATAACCTACTTCCACCAGCAAAAGGATCCTACTCTCAAACGTCACATCCTTGCGTACCTCGTTACTCGTTCAAAATCTTCTATTAATAGAAATCATTCTACAAAACAAATACTCTCATACCCTAGCAAGAACTAAGCTAACATTCATAACAACCTGCTCTCTAGCAAACTACTTGAGTTCGTCTTACATAGTAATAATAATATAATAATATAATTAATCGCAACATAGCAGGCGAGGCTAGTTTAGCTGGGGACAGAAGCTCATCAAAGAGAGAAACATGAAATAGCTGATGCATTTGCAGATTCTTCTTTGGTAGACAAAGGCAATGGAAGCAAAAATCCAAAATTAAAAAAAAAACATGCTGAATTCATCGTATGGGAACATGTAATACTAAAAAAAAAGTGTTGTAGGAATTGCACTTCAAAATTAAAATTAAGAACGAGGGCGAATTATCTTTAAAATTTAGCCAAGTTTTTTTTGACTGGCCAGCATCATTACTGTCCATTCTTCCTTCACCAATAGGATCGAATATGTCAATTGTTTTACCTTAACAAGCTTAGAGGTTATTCCCAAAACAAGGCTAGTTAAAAACTAGTATTTGTTACCCGTCTGTCTCTGTGCTCGACTGTACGCTACGATGTCAATTATAATACAAAGAAGAAGAAACATTCGACCTTTTGTATGTTTACCTAGATGCATGAGTTAAATTCTAGTATAAACAAATTATTTTAACTGAAAAAAAAATGTCTTGACTTAACTTGTTCATTAACTTTTTTTTTCACGAATGTATTTATTTTGTTTTAAAACAATACAAATGATTTCTATTTTTCGATTGTTTTTCGCTTGTTTTTTTTTTTCAAAAAATCAATTAAAGTAATTAAGTACCGACAAAAATAACCTCATAATTAAAGCTTGAAAAACAAATTTATCGCAAGGCCGACCAAGCCGAAGAAACAGATTTGAGTTTTGTTTAGATACGCTGATTTTAATGAAAGATGTCCAATCTAAATAAATTCGCTATAAATTGATTTTGGTCAAAATTTAATGAAAGGTTAACTATATTTCTAGGTCTCCTAAATTATTAGATAATTTTGTTGTATGCGTTTTTCACATTTTATTTAATCTTTAATTCAAATTATGCAAGTTGGAAAATTGAGCTTTAGTGGTTTTAAATATGTGATCTCGAAGATTGCATGGCGTCATTGCCTCTAAGTGATTAACATGCACATGAGAGATGCGAAAATATATTGTTGCTACTGTTGACACGCAGCAAGTTTGTATCAGTCACGCTACGTATGTGCTCTCATTTTTCTATCTTTTATCTACGCACATAAAAACAACAACAAAATAAAATACTTAAAAAAAACTTTTTAAAAAACCACGTTTTTCTTGTGGACTAAAAAGTAGAAAATAACTATTTACATACATTTGATGACAAAAAACGTGGGTACGTTCACCATCAAATTTCCCGACCCATCTGCCCGACCCACGTTTTTTGTCATCAAATGTATGTAAATAGTTATTTTCTACTTTTTAGTCCACAAGAAAAACGTGGTTTTTTAAAAAGTTTTTTTTAAGTATTTTATTTTCTCCTTTTTAGTCCGTTGCTACACATGAAAAACGTGGTTTTTAAAAAGTTTTTTATATAGTTTATTTTCTACTTTATCTAATCACTTGATTAAGTATGACTTGACTAAGTGTTTTTAAATACACGGACTAAAAAAATCTTGAGCGACCGATACGCTTTAAACAGAGAAAGGGTGTAATTTACGTTGCTGGCGTGGAGATCTACTCACGAATCACGTGATCAAATCTCCCATAAACAAACAAATAAACGCGAAGCTGAGTTAAGGAAAAACGTGTTTATGTGTATTTTAGCATGCCCAGCGTACCAACCGTGTCACCGTTAACAATGTGTTACCGTGTCCGTTCTCCTTTTTAGTCCGTTGCTACACATGAAAAACGTGGTTTTTAAAAAAGTGTTTATAAATACACGGACTAAACATCTTGAGCGACCAGGATTCGAACCTGGGTTGTCGCGGCCACAACGCGAAGTACTAACCACTATACGATCACGGCCAGCGCGCTCACATCGATTGGGGCCGAAGTAACTGTGTCAATAGGCCTCAAGTCTTGTCGGTATCTTTAGAAATCATGTCCTCAATTTTATGGTCCTTGGGGCGTAATTAAATTAAGCTAATTACGGTCACTAATTGCTAGTTTTTATGATTGCATCTGAAATTGTTAGGCAAAAGTAGCATGCATGCCAAATTTCAGGTCTCTAGAGCAATCAGAAGTGGGCTAATTTTCGATGTCAATTTTAACAACAAACATCCAAACAACCAAACAAACAAACAAACAAACGCGAAGCTGAGTTAAGAAAAACGTTTTAATATGTTTGCTTTAGCGCTAGTAAGACATCCTCTATATACAACAACCACGGAATCTGTCAACGCGCATGCGTGGTGACTGAGTGAGGCAAGCCTTGCGACACACCACGACACAGCTGCTGTTGAAACAATGTTGATGTCAATGTTTAGCGCCAACCTTTAACTTCCCGTACTTCGTCACTTGAAACTGCTAATTCAACGTGTAACCCAGTGGCGTAGCGAGGTCGGGTGTCACCCGGTGCGGCACTTAATGGTTTCATCCCCCAGAGGCATAGCGACCCTTCCCGGGGACAAACTTTCAAATTTTCGATTTGAACCCCATCCCCCTCAAAGTTTCGATTTGCAGCCCCCCCCCACCCCTAAAGTTTTACTCTATACGAGCCGGCCCGCGGCCTAACATACGCCGCTATTTAGTTGTTGTTTTTTCTACTTTTCAGTAATTCATAATTTGTGAATTCGACAGTACCAACGCTGCCACTGAAAATATTTCTTTAAAACACTATAAGTAGCTCGTTAAGGACCAT
Source organism: Physella acuta (assembly GCF_028476545.2). NCBI lineage: Eukaryota > Metazoa > Mollusca > Gastropoda > Physidae > Physella > Physella acuta. The sequence goes on from NW_026732825.1 coordinate 75,479, forward strand.
AACCCCCTTCCTCCCCCCCCCCCCTACGTTTAAAATCGTTGGCTCTGCTTGTAAACATTTAGAGTGAACACAGCTCACTAGAACCATGTAGGGGTGGGGAGAGCGTTTGCAGCTTGTTTTCTAGCGGCTCCCAGAAGAGAATTATATATATAGATATTTTGCTATTTTTTTTACCTTGGGGTCACCCCCTAAATGGTGTCACCCAGTGCTGTCCGCACCCCCCCCCCCGTCGTTACGCCTCTGGTGTAACCCTAATCTTTACTTCTCGTGTTTCTTCACTTTAAACTGTTCATTTCAACGTTTACCCAAACTCTACTTCTAGTACTTCGTCAGTTTGAAAAAAAAAGCTTCCATACCTTCTTTTTTTTTTTTCTTTTCCTTAGTTTTGGTCAGAATTCTTAACTTTTTTTTTTTACCTAATAGTTTTGTTAACTGTTAACACTGACTATACCTCCCTCCTTTGCTTTATATATATTCCCCTATTTTAGAAAAATACTTTTTATTTTCTCATTGGGTTTACTTGATCATCATTTTAAAACTCCCCCACAGTTATATCCTCTCTTACAGTCATTCCCCTCTATTCTATTATTCGTTTACATGCTGTTCACTAAGTCTTTTAAAAAAAAAAAAAAACAATTTAAAACTCCGAAGAGCTTGTCGTATTCCTTCCCCCACCCCTGTCCCTTCCCCCACCACCACCATGCCGACATCTACATTTTTTCCTCACCACCCTCTTTCAAAAACCAACACCCTCATCCTCTCAACTCCCACGTCACAACTCTAACCCCCTCTTTTATTCTACCACCCCCCCCCCCCACACACACACACTTTTTTTATATAAATCCCCAGTTGCAGTTAAAATCTAAACAAACCTGACCCTTCGGTAAATAATTAATTAGCCACTTAATGTCAACTTATTGATTCCGTTTTCTAAACGCACTATAAACCACTTTTTTTTTTACTCCCCGCGTTTCATCTATGACGTCAAACATCGGTATCAAAACAACAACAACAAGCACACGGTTTCTATGTGTGAGTTTCGTTGAAGCAATGTAAAAATTCCCCTAGCTCTTTCATCTGTGTATTTCGATACAGCTGTTTCATCCGTTACTATAGCAACGTAGCTTGTCACTGGCGGTATACAATTTAATAAAAAAAAATATTTTTTTTTATTTTATTTTCAAAGGGAGCTAATGAGGTATGTTTTCGTAAACTTTCAGTTGTCTTATCATGATTACGCCCCTTTTGCAAACACCGCCTCATTTGGACATAAATAAAATTGATTTTTGTCTTCCCCTCCCGCTGAAAATGTTAGTTCCCTTTCTGTAACTCGAGTATGATAATGCGTGCTTACCGTTCTTGATATTACTCGGTTGCATCCCTTGGTAATATCATTGTGCCAAGCCGATTTGGTTTTTTATTGGATTACTGTCTTCTCTTTAATCCCGTTAAGAAAACATGAGGTTACAGAACTGTGTTTCTACTTTACTATTGGTGTGTTTCTTTGACTAAAAATAAAATGTCGTATTTTATTTTCTTATTGTTCTACATCGTTCTTTATTTTTTAAGTTGGACGGGATTTCCTCCAACACAATTAAGTATTTCGTGTCAACTTTTTATGCGATGTATAGGCCGTTGACTCCGATTTCAGCCTATTTTGTATTTACTTCCATAGCCTTTGTCCAGCCAAGAACAAACTACAAGGCAGTTGTTTGAGTTTAGAATTTTCTTTTCCTCGTGGTTCTAAATACTGGCTCACTTTTTAATTAAGAAGTCATTAATTAACTTTAATTATATGGCTGGAGTTTTGAGTTTCGGATCTTGGTTAGTCTGGAATAAGGACAATGTTCTAGAATGCCTATATAATTACGTTGCTAGGATACAGTATGGAAATTGTTGTTATGGATACCGATTACAAGATAGTTGCGATATAATTTATATATATTTTTTTTATATTACGAAAACAAACTCGTTTGTAGTATACAGACACAAAACTAGTCAGTGGGATACAGATACTAAAATGTCGCTAGAATACAGATACTAAAGGGATACTATAACTCAGATACCAACATGATACTACAATACAGATACTAACATGATACTAGGATCCAGATACTAACGTGATACTAGGATACAGATACTAAAATGATACTAGGATACAGATACTAACTGGATACTAAAATACAGAAACTAACATGATACTAGGATACAGATACTAACGTGATACTAGGATACATATACTAACCTGATACTAGGATACATATACTAACTGGATACTAGAATACAGATACTAACATGATACTAGGATACAGATACCAACATGATACTAGGATACATATACTAACATGATACTAGGATACAGATATTAACATGATACTAGGATACAGATACTAACGTGATACTAGGATACAGATACTAACGTGATACTAGGATACGGATACTAACATGATACTAGGATACGGATACTAACATGATACTAGGATACAGATACTAACTTGATACTAGGATACAGATACTAACATGATACTAGGATGCAGATACTAACCTGATACTAGGATAAGGACACTAACGTGATACTAGGATGCAGATACTAACTTGATACTAGGATCTAGATACTAACGGCGTACAAGTATACGGATAATAACCAGTTGCTAGGATACCGATGCCGAATTGTCAATACAAATTGGTTTTATGTTCAATTCTCACATACACGTGTAATATTATTTATCTATGTTTAGATAAAAGCATATATAATGAAAACATACTTGTAAAGAAGTTACTAAAATAATATCCTAATTAGGATATTCAGCAAGTTGTATAAAGTAAAGTAAAGTATCCCTTTCAAACCTGACGGTCTATGGGGCAAGTGAATTAGAGTTCACTTGTTTATGTGACCTCGGCATATGAAGAGATAGTGTGGTCAGCACTATGCCCAGCCGCCTTTACTTTCCCTAACGTGAGCTAGGTACCCATCAGAGTTGGGTGGACTCAGGGACGGTCTACTGACTTAAACCCGGATTCGAGACTTACGGGTTAGCTAGACCACTCCGCCCCACAGCAAGTTGTATGGGTACCCAAAAATAGGAGAACCCCAGGGTATGGGTTCGTATGTGATACGTTTTGTGTGTGAATTACTTGTATGGTTAGGACTAGGGTTAACGTTTTAAGTTTTGATTGGATCTTTTAGCCGAGTCAATTGTATCAGACTAAATATAAAATAGATTCAATTTTAGGAATAACGAAGTCACAATTTACATTTTAAGACGTTAACATAATAGATTAACATTTTTTTTAAAAGAATGTTTTTTGTGTGTTGACCGTATATAAACAAGAACATCATGACCTTTGACATTATCCGTTAAGCCAATCAATAGTTAGTCGAGAAGTCAACGGCCGCTCGCGTTCTCTGACATTTGTCATAATTGGCGATGACATGTGTCATTTCGGGACTATGGAAAGACTTTTTACTCTTTACTCTAAATTATATACGCCGTAGACCGCTAACGTTGTTTATGGCGGTCTAAAACAAATGTCCAAATACATTTTATTTACTTTGTTTTTATTATTTGGTGTGGTTTAATGCGTGTTGCGAACGTACAGGAGGAGAGGTTTTTTTTAATGTAAAGATTTATCTTTAACGTGCATTTTCTGAGTTATAAGTGAATTAATGTATTTGGATTATATTGTACATATAGTATGCTAAACTGATTTCAAGATTCCCATACCAACACTCATACACATACACACTTATGTATAGCATACAAATGTATATAGGCTTATATATATATATATATATATATATATATATATATATATATATATATTATATATATATATATATATATACGCACATATGTAAATACACACATATGTATTTATGAATATAAACCATGTTTTAATGCAAGAAATTAAGTCTGTTGATTAATCATGTACAGGGTCATCGATTTTATACTTTGTTTTCATTAGGATAATGTTACGATGATTAAATTACTGTCTGGTGATGTATCGGGCTAAATGATAAATGCTATGTTTATGTACGCCGTGCTAATACATATTCTAATGATGATGGTGGTATGTTGTATTTACTTTACATATATTTCATCCCACACACACACACACACAAACTCACACACATATAAATAAATAAATATATATATATAAGTGTATATATATATATATATATATATATATATATATATATATATATATATATATATATATATATATATATATATATATATATATATATATATATATATATATATATATATATATATATATATATATATATATGTGTAACCAGAGTAATAGTTGTAGCGGCCAACAGCATGTGTGACGTTCTTTGTTAGGTCTTGTGCGACCCCTTCCTCACGGCACCCGCCTGATATATATATATATATATATATATATATATATATATATATATATATATATATATATATATATATATATATATATATATATATATACACTCATATCTCATATGTAGGTGTGTATGTACATGATTGCGTGTGTGTGTGCGTGTGTGTGTGGATGCATGTATGTGTGTATGTTCTTCCTTGTCTGCGCATGTACCTATGTATGTACAAAGCGTTAGCTTTGATCCACATAACAACCAAAAACAGTGATTCCTACATTGCAGCAGAGAATGTGGACCCACTAATTAGAACTTCCGGCTCTACACCTGGCATTGTCTAATTAAGACGAACACAAGTGTGTCCGTTGTAATACCCAGCGCGTGGAATTATGCTTTATTGCCTTAGTTTGAACTTTTTTCCCCGACACATTTTTAACTCATGCTGGGTACTAATTACAGCTGAGTCGACTCGGTATCTGGTCTCATTACAAACAAACAAAATGGAATTTGTGAAAACAAATTAGAAGGAAATAAAACATTAAAAAAAAAGGAAAAAAATATATTTGTTGTTATTTTAAGCCATATCTGCTATTCATCTTTTAATGGAATTGGTGCTACAAAAGAATCGTTGTTGATATATTTAATGTACTTTTATTTATCCCAATTCTACGGATCAACTGTTATCAGGAAGTTTTTAAAAAAATTCTGACTCTAAAAAGTAAAAATATTTTTTTTTTAAAGATTCCATTTATATAAATTTAAATTTCCATTAACGCAATTCCTTAATTTACGTAAAAAAAAGTATGTTCTTTAAACAACTGAAAGTTTTACACTGAAAAAATGTGAAACACGGTAAGATATTTTAAGCCAGAAATTACACTTTTTGAGCTTGATATTTCAGAGAGGATAAAATACAAGAAAGATAATCTAACATAAATAGTTTAAGACAGGGTCTACTCAAAGTGTCTGAGATCCATTACCAAATTTCGAAGAATTAGATTTTTTTTTACTTCGTATAGTGACGTAAGCAACCACGGGAATTTTCGAAAACGCGTGGTCAGGTTTATGACGTAAATAGTGACATCACGAAAGGTTTACGCTATGTACCGTGTGACACAACGCATCCATGGTTATGGTGGCATAGGAATTTTCAAAATATTCCCGTTGAATAAATAAAGTCATTGTTTGTTAGGATGTGATTTCCAGCCAGGGGAGCGTCTTATGCGACGCCATTTTCATGACGTAAACAGAATTGTGACGTCACTAAAAATCACAAGGAATTGCTACCGTGATGACGCGGCGTCACCGTAAAATGAAGAGACATCTTCTCTCGCTGACTCCTCTACTTGATAAGCATGACAGTGGTTTATCCAGAACTTTGTGACTTAAATATAAATTCGCCACCCAAATAACTAATCATTCGGATTCCGAATCAACGTTCGTGTCACGAACCATGATCTATCGGGGTATTCGTAACTCGAGGTAATTTTTTTACCTTGGGTATTCGTAGCCTTGAAGCCACAATGTAATTACTCATACCTCATCGAGTTCCTAGATTTGTTACTATATTCATCGAAATTAGTTATGACTATAATACTCGAACCTATTCATGCGCGAAAAAAAAATTGATATCAATTAGGTAATGACAAAAAAGGTAATTAATAATGTGACCGGGAGTTTCAGTTCATTCATAATTCACCTCACACAAAACATGTATTTAAGATAGAGGTTCGGTTCAAGTAATAGAAAGTGTAAAAATGTATTGGATGTTTTGTGAGAGAGGATATGACGTAATGGTGGTGGGAGGGTGGTGAGGGGGTGATGGTGGTGAGGGACTCTCAAACTAGAAGAAGCAATACATTAGGCTGGAATCTTGAGAAATAGAAGAACCCCAGATTGAAGAATTTTTCGAATACCGGGTTTGTGAAAGTCCCTGAGTCCACCCAGCTCTGGTGGGTACCCTAACTCTCTTTTGGGAAAGTAAAGGCGTCTGTGCATTGTGCTGACCACACTATCCCTTCATATGCCGAGGTCACAGAAACAGGTGAACTCTACTTCACCTGACTCGTGGATCGTTAGGTACGAAAGGGTATTTTACTGACTGAAGAATGAAAGAAGATGTCTATGAGGGGAAGGGGTAGGGGGGTACATAAGCTGCTTAAAAAATTTAAATTAAGCGGTGGTTCTAAAATTGTTGCTGTTTTCTTGCAGGGATGTGTATTCCATTAATATACATCTTCAATTTGTATGATAGAAATGTTGTGGGGGGGGGGGGGGGGTAGCACTGCACGAAATGGAACCACTACATGAGTGGGGGAGGGGGGGTTATGGGGGGGGGTCCTTCTCCGTTTTATGTGAGTCTCACTTTAACATTGTTGTAGAGAGACACTGAGAAGAAATTATTTTACAACTGCAGTATAGTGGCTGGCGTTTGGTACAGGTTGGGGGAGGGGTGGGGGACCAAATATTGAGAACCACCGATTCCAGAGTTCTTCTCGGTGAGTACTGGTGTCAATCATTTGACCGGACCACTCAAGCGTGCCGGCACGTGCGACAACCTCAGGCTTGTGGCATCGCTTGAGCTAATTACTTATGCAGAGTTAATTGCCTCGGCCCGTTGAGTTTCACGGTTGGCTTGTTTTATTGATGCGCCCCCGCGCAGTTAAGTTGGGTGGGGGGGGGGGGGGGGTTTATTATCAGTCAAGGAAATAAAAGTCTTTAGTTAGGGTTAATGTTACTGTCACGTTGGTGGTTCATCCCGGATTAAGGGATTAATTAATTATCCCTGTCATTAAGCGTCTTGAGCATTTTTTGTAATAGGGCTTTTATTCACGACAGGTAGATGTATGAAATAAGAAAGTCAGAGTTGAGTAGATTACAAGGGAAAGAGTGATAGAGAGTTAGAGCCCACGCCTTCTAACCCTAAGCTATCGAGTTCGGATCGTGAGCACAAGTATGTTGGACATCCCTGAGTCCACTCAGCTCTAATGAGTACCTGATTCACGTTCACGAAGATCTTCACCCTGTTATCCCTCCATATCCCGAAGTGAGAGAAACAGATGAACTCTACTTTATCTGTCCTATCGTGACCCTGTTATCCCTTCATATGCCGAGGTATGAGAAACAGATGGACTCTGTCCTATCGACCGCTAGGATTGAACGAGTACTTTTACTTTACTAGAGTAACAGAGGATACAGGCTCACTTTTTAGATAATTGTTTCACCTTAGTAATCAGGAATCCTGGTTCCTGTATCCAGCATAACAAGACAGGCCCTCACCTGAAATACACAACGTAAAAAAGGCAAACCAAGGAAGACCTGGAGAAGTGACCTGGAAGAAGACACCAAGAAGATTGGACACAACTGGGGACAGTTGGAGAGACTAGCCCAGGACAACTGGGGACAGTTGGAGAGACTAGCCCAGGACACATGGGGACAGTTGGAGAGACTAGTCCAGGACACCTGGGGACAGTTGGAGAGACTAGCCAGGACAGGATACACCTGGGGACAGTTGGAGAGACTAGCCCAGGACACATGGGGACAGTTGGAGAGACTAGCCCAGGACAACTGGGGACAGTTGGAGAGACTAGCCCAGGACACATGGGGACAGTTGGAGAGACTAGCCCAGGACACCTGGGGACAGTTGGAGAGACTAGCTCAGGACAGAGATGCCTGACACCAAGAAGATTGGATACACCTGGGGACAGTTGAAGAGACTAGCTCAGGATAGAGGCGCCTGGAAAGCTCTTATCCCATAAGGGCCGACAGGCAAACCTAACATTATCTCCCTTTAGTAACGCTACTTACCGTATTACGCCACTTTGTATTTTACCTATAACCACCTTGTCGAAAATCTCACAAAATCTCGTCAATTTTCTTCCTAAAACGAGAAACTAATTACCCACTAATGAAACCACATCACTGACAGCTTTAAAAACCCTCTTTGCCTGATGGAGCTAATTACACAAAAGTTCTTGATTTGCTTAAAAGAAAAACAAAATTTTCGACAGTTATGAGGCATAAAAATTAACTCAGAAGTGCCATCCGCTTGACGCTAACACTTACATTACCTGAAGTTCAAGGTCAGCGTGGTCGGTCGTTTGCTAAACCGAAAACTCATGAGTTCGAACCCCTAGTAGATGAGGCTCGATAGCTAAGGACAGAAACCCATCTATGAGAGACAACTCCAATGTCATAGAACTTCTTATTTGTAATTTGTTCTTGGTTGGACAAAGGCTATGGAAGCAAATCTTAAAAGAAAAGTAGGCTTAAATAGGAGTCAACAGCCTATTTGACGCATAACAAGTTGACACGTCATACTTGAATGTGTTGGTTGATTACCAATGCAACATTACAATTAAGAACGAGGAAGAAGAAGAGAGATTCAATATTACCTAATGTAGTTATATAGCCTGGTAGATGCTGTAGAGGGTCATGTTACTCGGTGGTGAGACTCAGTGGCGTAGCGAGGTCGGGTGTCACTCGGTGCGGCACTTAATGGTGTCACACCCCCGTAAATATATATATATATATATATATATATATATATATATATATATATATATATATATATATATATATATATGTATATATATATATATATATATATTTATATATATATATATATATATATATATATATTGCCTTGGTGTCACCCCCTCTGGAGAGACTATAGTCTATGAAGATTGTCTTCATCTTTCATGCTGAGATATGCCAGATCAATTTATCACAGTAGCGAGTACTGCTGTAGTGAGGTGAAACTTGTTTTAATAGATTTGGTTCAAATGTTGATGCAACATGCTCTAGTGGTTTAGCCTATCATGGTGACACAACACCCATGGTGCATGTTGCTGCAAATAGATGTCATTGTGGGTGACACACACTATGCAGTGTTATTCGTGTTAAGCTACAGCTAAGACGGTGACATTATGCGTTTTTCATGGTTATCGTGGTGACACCAACGCTCATATCTCCTCGGTTACTTTACCTGTTTCATGGTGACCTCACACAATTGTTTCATGGTGACCTCACGCAAATGTTTATACTACTTCAATTCGTCTATAAGCTCTAATACTCACCATCATGAAAAAAACTGTTGTTTACTTTATGTTGTCATGGTGATACGTCTTTTAAAAACACTAAAACGCAACAAGCTATTTACATGCATTTTCATTTTACATTAAGACACGATATACTTTTTTCAAGACAGTTTTTGTCATTTCTTTTTTTATTTTATCTTGCCACTATCTTGAATCATTTTTTGAAAAAAAAATTTCAAGAAAATTAACAACCGCCATCTTTGTTAATACCCGGGTCACCTTGACCTTATAAAAACCAGCGGGAACCTCACAGTTCAACTTCCATCAAGCAGACGATCACCCGCCCAATAGACATCGTCTCTTCATGAAGATCTTGACGGGCAGACGTCTCGGCCGAATGGAAACCCCCCGTCGTGTTAGACATTCTCAGCGTAAACCGGAGTTTTTCGCCTCACGCTAAGGGAAATGACTCTTTTGGGCCTTCTTTGTATGTTCGCTCGTCTCCCTTTGTCGTATCCATTATTCATCCGGGCAGCTAATGAGTTCGGTTATTGATTTTTTTTTTGTGTTCTTAGTTGAAATGAAGGTATAATTTCAGTTTTAGTAAAGGTATAATTCCAGTTTTAGAAGAATTAGCTTTGTGGTTTTAGTAAACGTATAATTTTAATGACATTGTCAAATACACGATCATTTCTAGGACTGAGGCGTAGAGACCCATTCTAGAGCCCGGGGCGGATTATAGATTGTATATATATATATATATATATATATATATATATATATATATATATATATATATATATATATATATATATATATATATATATATATATATACATATATCTATACATATATATATATATATACATATATATATATATACATATATATATATATATATATATATATATATATATATATATATATATATATATATATATATATATATATATATATATATATATATATATATATATATATGAATGTATATATAGTTATTCATGATCTTTCATGTTGATGAAAAAGCGCCCTTCCCCCCACTCCCCCCTCCAAGTTGTAAAGTTGGGTGGCACTTTTTACCAGTCAAGATCGCGTTATAGTCTTTATTTTGGTGTCACACAATTTAGAAAACTATTAAAGTCTTGTGTGTAAAGCATTGCAGCCGTTTGCTTTATTACCTTTTACTAGGTATGATCAAATACTTCAGCATAAAATGAGGGTTTTTTCCTATATCTTTTGATTTCATTCGTAGGGCCCTAGCATGGCTATGCTACTGTTTTGAGAAACGTGTTCTCGGTACACTGAAACCATGTTTTATTAATATACATATCGTCTTTTAATTTTCCACAATCTTAACCATTTACAGCATTTAACTTTTATGTATCCTTATATATAATTAGGGGATATATTGTACAAGCATGTCTTCGTATGAGTTTGTGTATGCGTGTGTGTACGTGTACGTGTAAGGTACGTGTACATGTGTGTACATGTGTACGTATTTATTCATGTATGTGTGCTTGTATTAAAACACCATCTCACCTGTAATTCTTTTTTTTACTTCCAGATGAACCGACCCATACAGGTTAAACCAGCGGATAGTGAGAGCAGAGCGGGTAAGTCTGTTTTCTGTTGGTAATGTTGGGTACTGTGGGAGTCTGTTGGGTACTTTTGGAGTCTGTTTGGTACTTTTGTCTGTTGGGTACTTTTAGTTTGTTGGGTACTTTGAAAGTCTGTTGAGTACTTAATATTTTTCAGAGAACAATTTTTTTAAAGAATATATGAATTAAGTCTACATATTGTGGCAACAGGTATCTTTTCATATCAAATAAGTACCTCATCGTTCCTAAAAAATCCCCTATGATCAAAACATCTATACTTTTCGTTATACATCATCAAACATCAAACAAGCACTAATAACACAAATAGTAACTTAAAAGACTACTTTTAACACAAAAAATATTACAAAGAATACGTTTAGTAAAACTTTGCTAAACTACTGAAAATGGCTGGAATTACTGTCTTGTATACATGCAAAGCTATATATATATATATATATATATATATATATATATATATATATATATATATATATATATATATATATATATATATATATATATATAATATGTATATATATATATTTATATATATATATATATTATATATTTATATGTATATATATACATATATATATTATATTTATATTATATATATACATGTGTGTATGTATATATATATATATATATATATATATATATATATATATATATATATATATATATATATATATATATATATATATATATATATATTATTTTTTTTTTTTTTTTTTTTATTTATATATATATATGTATATATATATATATATATGTATGTGTATATCATCCGTAAAGAAACCGTTAATTTCGTAAGCTGTCCGATCATCCCGAAATACCCCAATAAGATTATCAACCTCCCGCTGTGAGTGACAAAAACATGCTTGTCTCCCCCTGCTCGACCAAGTCCGATCCAATTGTCTTCTTCGGCTGGGCTAATAACATCCCAGTGGATAAACCCGTTTCTAAAAATAGCTCCAGAATTGTTCATGCGCAGCTGGTGTCTTGGCGGATTTTTGTTCCCACCCCCCCCCCCCCCTTCCTCCACCCCCTCCCCCCCAACCATCTTTTAACGTAGATACTAGAATGCGACTGGTTGAGTGCCTTGGATGCTTCAAGGAACTTGGGAATAGCCTGTCAGAGGTTGAGAATTCTGGGTAGTCCATACCGGAAGTATCAGTGTTCACAGCCGATTGGTAGGTGTGTCAGAGACACGTGGTTAGGTTACGATTTAACACCGGTTAATTACTCACTCGGAAGTGGAGTGGTATGGGGGAGGGAGGAGAGACTACATACCTGTCTACTTTTTATTTTTTATTTGTACTCACACTTATGTATAGATTAAATTGTTGTTGCCTTAATGCTTCTGTTTCAATCGACTGTTATAGATAATCATATTAACCATAATAAAACAATTATAAATTGTAATCTAATATCATTCTTTAAAGGTTTCAAAATGGCAATTTTAATGAACACATTTTATTTGTGATTTAAATAAAGGTTGATTTGGTCGAAAACTCTAGAGTTATCGTATAAAATCAATCACATTTACTTAAATAAAAATGCGATTTGATTGTTGCTGTGTTTTCTTATGTTGCCTATAAACTAGACAGAAAATTATAGAAAATGCTAGAAATAAGTATTTGCAACTCATTAGGGCAGGTGAAGTAGAGTCATTCTATTACTTTGACCTTTGCTTGTCAGATAGATTGTATATGCTGTATTAGGAACGGCCTACCTTGACTGTAGAGAACCGAACTCTGGACTTTTGTAGCCATTTATTGTGTGCTTTACCACTCGACCACACGGTCCAAAACAGATATATGTTAGTAGGCCTATGTGACGTCATAATATGTGGTGATTTAAAAATTTGAAACCACATACTGAAACAACTATCTCGTTACATTTGTTCACTCAGTTTATCAAGTTCGACTTTAAAAAAGATTAATTAATTATAAATTCATAGCGAACTTTAAAAGTCCCTACGTTAATGAGACCCAAAAAAAAAAATATTCATGCTTGCGAAAAAAAAAGTTTTTTTTTGTCGTTCATATTCGTCACTAATTTGTGAAAGGCTGGATCCATTACTTTCCATCTTTTTTCCTTCGATACCCCCCCCCCCCCTCCCCAACCTCTCTGCTAGTTAATAATCACATTTATGATAAGCCCAATTTACTCGCGAGCGTAATATGTGATAAGCCCAATTTATATGGCGAACTAATGGGAGGGAAGCCTTGGAGATTAGTGAAAGAGTTGTCTGAGTGTTGCGTTAACAGGGGCATTCTTGTAGGGGGATATTTTGTAGGGGGACATTTTGTAAGGGGGCATTTTGTAGAGGGACATTTTGTAGAGGGACATTTTGTAGAGGGACATTTTGTAGAGGGACGTTTTGTAGAGGGATATTTTGTATAGATACATTTTGTAGGGGGATATTGTGTAGTGGGATATTTTGTAGCGGGACATTGTGTAGGGGGGCATTTTGTAGGGGGACATTTTGTAGGGGGATATTTTGTAGGAGGATATTTTGTAGAGGGGACATTTTGTAGGGGGATATTTTGTAGAGGGACATTTTGTATGGGGACATTTTGTAGGGGGACAATTTGTAGAGGGACATTTTGTAGGGGGACGTTTTGTAGCGGGAGATTTAATAAATTTATATTTGAAAGAGGGATATTTTGCAGAAGGATATTTTGTAGAAGGAAGCTTGGTAGAGGGATATTTTGTAAAAGGACCTTTTGTTGTAGAACATTTTGTAAGGGGACGTTGTGCAGTGGGAAATTTTATGAAGGGACATTTTATGGAGGGATGTTTTATAAAGGGACATTTTGTAGAAGAACATTTTACTGAGGGTCATTTTGTAAATGGACATTTTTTGAGAGAGACTTTTTGTTGATAGGCATGTTTTGTAAAAGAACTACGTGATAGATGAATAAATTAAAAAATGTTAAAGAGGGACAAATATATATATCACAATATATATATATATATGTATGTATATATATATATATATATATATATATATATATATATATATATATATATATATATATATATATATATATATATATATATACATATATATATATATATTGACTATGTTATAATAAAAAAAACAAAGATGAGTATAATATTTATTACTGTTCTTAGAGACAGGATAACTGTAACAATAGATACGGGTGTAAAAAATTTTCGTTAAACCGGTTTTAGGTTCTTGAAGACCTTTACCGCCTGTTTGGATAATGGTAGGGAAGGTTTGGGTTACGTAAAGGCATCCCATGACTTAACAGTAGTCAGCATAGCAGTGTGAGGTGTGAGTCCTCCAGTCTTCTTGGAATACCACCCTTCACTATAAAGGGTTAGAGATAGTGGTAATACATCATTCTATTTAAGTGTTTAGAACACCACTATTATTTTTTTTTAAACGTTTATAGGACTGAACTCGGTCAAAATTAATTCGCGGATTGACGTCATCTTTCTCTGAACATAATTTAGAATCTCGGTTTAGTCATTTTAATTTCTGCTATTTTGGAGATTCTTTTTATCTGACGTTTCATAAAAGAGCACGCAACTCTCCCTAATACATTTTTGTAAAGTAGCTTCCCTTTATTTTTAATGAAAATTACTTCCCCTTTTTTTCAGCAATGGTTTTTCCGTTTTATTTTAGACCGAATTTTTTTTTAAAATTGCGAGTCCTGGTCCTCATTTCAAAAACCTGTCAAAATAAATCTTCATTAATTCAATCGCAGACTTTGCCAAAATTTAATTAAAATCCCATTAATGATAATCATACCTGCGCCTTCGAGTTGAAATATATGGCGTGTTTTGTGAGTGCATGGGAAAGAATTCATGCACACTTTATTTTTTTTTGTTAATGCTTATCTCCCCTTATCATACTGTCTTACTCCCCTTAATTAATGCCGAGTTATTCCCCTTTCGTGTTTTCGGTTTATTAAGTTTTAAGATAAATGAAATTCGTGTAAAAAAAAAAATTTTTGATGTCGAAAAACAATGTAGATCTGGTTTGAACGTAAGTGAGGAGATTCGTGTTTAGTTTCATTGTGATGAATTTTGTGAGGATATTTGTTGAATGATGGTAGTGTGCTAATTAGGTTATTGAATTTTGTGAAACTGGCATGTTGAATGATTGTTTTGTGTTAATTAGTTGATATAATTTATTGAAAAATTGCTACGTTGAATGATTGTTGTTTTAGGTTGTTGATTGACGTGGTGTTATGAGCATGTTGAATGATTGGCGTATGCTAATTTGTGTGAGATGATTGAGTAGTTAAGCCATGCACTGTTTACCAAGATTAATGAATTACTGACTTACTGGATAATTGAATAATTGAATAATGGTAAACTAGTCTAGTGAGTTGTTTGGGCTGTAAATCAGTGGCGTAGCGAGGTCGGGTCAGAGGCGTAGCGATGGGGGGGCAGGGGGACATATGTACCCGGGCGCCGACATCAGGGGGCGCCAAAATGGGTTGTAAAAACAAATTAAAGTGTCAATTTAGCTGCATTTTTGCAGTTTGAGGGGGGGGGGGTGCAAATCGAAAATTTGCTCCCGGGGGGGCGCCAAATTAAAAGTTTGTCCCCGGGCGCCGGGAAGGGTCGCTACGCCTCTGGGTCGGGTGTCACCCGGTGCGGCACTTAATGGTGTCACCCCCCAGAGGCGTAGCCACCCTTCCCGGGGACAACCTTTCAAACTTTCGATTTGAACCCCCCCCCCCCCTCAAATTTTTCTCTATTTATTTTGCTATTTTTTGCCTTGGTGACACCCCCCTAAATGGTGTCACCCGGTGCGGTCCGCCCCCCCCCCCCCCCCTCGCTACGCCTCTGCTGTAAGTTAAGATAAGAGTTGGGCTGTAAGAACTTGAGAACCCTTGGAGTAGTATGTGATCTGTGTACCATATAGGCCTACATATTTTGAGTCCTTGATATATACAAACAACAAATCAGAATTCAATGTAATAATATCTGCATGCTACTGTGAATACGTTGTGCTACTGTGTGCTACTGAGTGCTACTGTGTGCTACTGTGTGCTACATAGTGCAACAAGGCTTTTTCAGCAGACACATTATACGAAACTATAAAACCAATATGACCTTATTAGCAAAAAAATTGTATGTTTTTTCAGATTATTTTGTTGCATTAAGATATGTCGAAATAATATTGATAAACGTTTTTAGCTTATAGTTCGCTTTATGACGGTGTATATTTTTATACCCAACGCTTTAGAAGTTATAAAAGCAATAACTTAAAACCTTTACACGCTACGCACATCATGAAGCGAATTAAAATATTTTGAGGCAAGTTTTATTTCCTAAGCGTGACTTGGCCTGTCTTTTCTACGGTGTACCTGGCACATTGCGACATTCGAGGTCGCATCAGGTCACAACAATAGTGATCCAAGACGACAGAGAATTTCTAAGACATTACGCCATTTCACCATCTTGGCGATCGTGTTAATGTAAAAGCTAGTGATCCAAGTTAAAATGGAATTGGAATGTTTGTTTTATTTGCGAAGACAACAGTGATCTAATTTTAAAGAAAATCTATTGGTCGTTTTAACAGTTTACCTTTTTAGAAATCGTGCTAATACAAGCCAATAGTGATCCATGTTAATAGGAAATGTCAAATGTTACGTCAGTTCTTGTTTGTGCCTAAGACATAAGTGATCCTATTTTATTTGGAATTCCGTGGACATTACAACACTTTACCACGTTGACGATCGTGTCAAACTTAGACAATAGTGATCCAACTTAATATGGAATTCAATGTACATTAAAACATTTTACCATGAAAACACTAGTGATCCAATTTATTGAGTAATGTGTTTAAAACCGATACAAAAGCGATTGAATGCGTGGTTTGCGTTAAAAAGAAAGGCTATTCAAATCTGTAAAAAAAAAAAATATAAAAAATTTCAAAAATTAAAAAAAATAATAATTACTCCATAAAACTTCATGCTAATTATAAAAGATAAATTAACTTTTTTAAATTACTAACAGAGCTTTTACGGTTATGGTTAAAATAAATATTTCGACATTTGAGATTTAACAATATAGTATGGGGATCCTGCACGTATAAACACAAAAGCATATGAGAGTTATAATATGTTATAAGTGATATGTGTATTTTGAATAGAGTATTAGCATATAGCACTATTGTTGATTTTATTTTCGCTATATATAGTTGCTTTCTCAAAGCTTCCTTTTTTTAGCATACATACTAAATACATTAACAGCAATAGCTAATTATTCCCCTTATGCATTTTCCCTAAGTTTACAACTTTATAGTAGTTTCCTATGTTAATATAACAGGCTTTTTTCTTGAAAATGTATGCCAAAGATATACATTATTTTTAAATACATACATTCTTGACCCCGGCCGTCCTTGAACTCAACCATCATTGACATCGGTCAATTTGACCCTTGACATCCTTGAACCGCCGCCATCATGACCCCTGTTCACCCTTGACCCCAGTCGTCCTTGACCGCGGGTCATCCGTGCCTCTTTCCGTTCCTCCATCGTAGCCTCAAACATGTTGAAATAAAACAACCATTTCATCAAGCACCAACTCGGATTGCTGTTCACTGTCCATTATAGCCATACCCTCTTAATCCATACCCACTAAATCCGCACCAACTTAAGCATTACACAAATAATCCATATCCACTGTATCCAAAGCCACTGAGTTTGTAACCATATAATCCATACACTTAATCCGTACACACATAATCCGTACTAGCTTAATCCTTACCCATGCTCAAATAATCCATTTCCGCTTCTACTTAATCCATACCACCTGAATCCATGTTTTTAAAATCATATCCATTAGGCCTACTGAGGTATTATATCATGTTTTTTATATTTTTTATATTGAACACAAAACAAATCCATGGTGATATCAAAAACAAAATAAATTCAACAAGTTTGGTTTAAAAATAAAAATTATAAATCACATATAACTGTTTTACAGTACGCTGAAAAGGATATTATTTACAACAAAACGTTTTTAATATTTTATTATGCCGGATTGGCCTTCGTGAGCTATTTTTTTTATTTATTTTTTTGGTCTAGCTTGCCAGAGACTCGTCGTTTTAGTTTCAATAAATCATTTTGCGTTGCCATGGGCTATGAGCGCTATGCGCGCGCAGCATATGTTTAAAAAGTAGGATTTTTATTCTCCTTTAAAAAAAATAATAGAATGAGAACAAAAAACACAGAAAATAGAGGGTTTTAGAGTTGTAATGAAAGGAATGTGCTGTGATAGGGAAGTGCAATGGATCGGGATGGTAGAAAAGAACAGAAAAATGTCGTGATGTATTGTATCTAGCCTGTTAATACATTGATAAAACTGCTTGGGTTCGTTATAAAATTTAATACATTTATAAAACCGACTGGGTTCCTTATAAAAGTTACCCGTTGGGGTAACACTAAACTAAAATTTAAATAGTTTAACTCTAACCGTCCGCCTTCAGTCCAAATATAGAAATATATTTTATATTTTTTGAAGTAAAGTTCCTCTTTGGACCTAGCGATACATTTCGCAGGTGCAGTAGAGTTCATGTCTTTTGACATCAGCCAATGAAGGAAAAATACCAGTAATATGCCCAGTCGCTTTAGCTTTCCCTAAAATAAGTTAGGCACCTTTTAGAGCTGGGTGGACACAAAGACTTCGTACAGTCATATGCCCAGTCGCTTTAGCTTTCCCTAAAATAAGTTAGGCACCTTTTAGAGCTGGGTGGACACAAAGACTTCGTACAGTCATATGCCCAGTCGCTTTAGCTTTCCCTAAAATAAGCTAGGCACCTTTTAGAGCTGGGTGCTAACACCCAAAGGCTCTATCATTCGACCACGCCCTCCCATTTCGTTTTCTTATGCTTATCCTCAAACAAAACCTTCGCATTAAAAAAAAACAATGATCTTAACCCTAATTTAATTTTGCTCAAAAATGCATACTTCAAATTTGTCTTTAATACAGGCATTAACATAACGCATACCTTCAATTTTACCATAATTTAAAGCCAATTCAATCTTGACATCATATGAATTAAAACTTAACCTAAATCTAAATCACCTCCATAATCATAACTCAAAAAAATAATCAATGCCCATAGCCTTTACCCAAACTAAAACCACAAATTCAATCTTCTTTGATTTTAATTCTAGTGTTGAAAGAGATTCACTCCAACACAATCAAGTATTACGTGTCAACTTGTTATGCGCCGTATAGGTCGATGACTCCTAATTCAGCCTGCCATTCCACCGATAATTCTAAACGACCACAACATAGAAAGGGATATAGCAGCACTTACACTAACCACTTTTAGCAAATATCTTTACACCATACTAATTCCAGGGGCGTAGCGAGAGGGGGGGGGGGGGGGGGGCGGGGGGTGCGGACCGCACCGGGTGACACCATTTAGGGGGGTGACACCAAGGCAAAAAATAGCAAAATATATAGAGAAAAACTCGAGGGGGGGTGCAAATCGAAAACTCGAGGGGGGGTGCAAATCGAAAGTTTGAGGGGGGGGTGCAAATCGAAAATTTGAAAGTTTGTCCCTGGGAAGGGTCTCTATGCCTCTGGGGGGGTGACACCATTAAGTGCCGCACCGGGTGACACCCGACCTCGCTACGCCACTGACTAATTCTACTCTTGCGTGCTTTGTTCTACCTCTAATCTAATTCAGTAACTAAAATATACACCTATAAGAATACTTTATAAAAACTTGAACTATCCGACTGTACTGAATTAACCAAAAAAGAGGGAGATGACTCTTTTACATAAATTCAATAGTAGCCGCCCTTACGTGACCGTGCCTTTGTTCGTTGTTTCATGTTGAACATTTGCGCTTGTATCTCATGCTTATCCTCTGGTGAGTTCCACTGCGCATGCGCAGTTGGGTGAAAGCAATTTGGCCGGAACAAACGTGGGCCTGATGTAATTAAACAACTTGTGTTTGACCCGTGGGGTCCCAGGGGCCCCCCTCTCTAAGTGAGGGCATCGGTACTTTTTTTGTTTCGAGAGGCCATTAGGGCTTTGGTGACGTTTATCTAAAGATCATGCAAATTGAAATGTGTGTGTGTGTGTCTGTGTGTGTCTGTGTGTGTGTGTGTGTGCGTGTGTGTGTGTGTGTGTGTGTGTTTGGTGACGTTTATCTAAAGATCAAATTGAAACGAGAGATAGTGGCCCAAGTTTTTGTGTGTTTGTGTGTGTGTCAGGGATAAGTGCTTTACGAAAGTTTGAAGTTATAAAAATGAGGTACAGCTATTCAGAGTTTCTTCCAGGCATCCCCCGAACAAAGTCTACCCCCCCCCCCCCCCGAACGAAATGGAATTGATATAGAGAATATATACTTTTAACAGCGTCCGCCCCCCCCTCCCGAGAAAAAAGTCTGGAAGAAACACTGCAGCTATTTTAGGGGAGTTGGGGTCAGTGATGTGAAGGTGAAGTAGAGCTGCTCTGTAGGTAAAATTGTTGAAATGATCGATGATCCTATAAAATGGCGTTTCTTTTCCTTCTTTTTTTCTACTATCGTAGTTTAGGTCTATTCAGAGATTGTCACTCAAGGAATTTCTTAACACATAGGGGATATGCTGTGTCCGGTACACAGATGTGCTTTTGTTTTTACACAAGTTTTGGTTACTCTGCTCGGAAGACTACAAAATTCTAGTACTTACATGTGTTGGATATTTTAAAGGAATTGGGTATCCAGTTCTACCTCCATTCTTAAACTTCACTTCACACACCTCAACACACAAACCTCCCCACACAACATAACCACACATCACCACCCAACAGTAGCACCAAACCTCACCACACAAACCTCACCACACAAACCTCACCACACAAACCTCACTACAAAAACCTTCTCACACACACTCCCCGCCCAAACCTCCCCCATCTAACCTCCCCACACACACCTCACCACACAAACCTCACCACACAAACCTCACCACACTAACCTCACTACAAAAACCTCACCACACAAACCTCACTACAAAAACCTCACCACACAAACCTCACCACACAAACGTCACCACACAAACATCACCGCACAAACCTCACCACACAAACCTCACCACACAAACCTCATCACACAAACCTCACCACACAAACCTCATCACACAAACCTCACCACACAAACCTCATCACACAAACCTCATCACACAAACCTCATCACACAAACCTCATCACACAAACCTCACCACACAAACCTCATCACACAAACTCCTCACCCAAACCTCCCCCATCTAACCTCCCCACACTAACCTTCCCACACAAGCCTCACCACACAAACCTCACCACACAAACCTCACCACACATCCACCTAGCTACCGTCCCTTAACTCTCAGGCCTAACGCACACGATAATATTGCACATGTCCTTAACGTTAATTAACCTGCTTTGATATTTGATTAATTGTTTAATTAAAAACTAGATGTCCTATGTTTTTTGTTTTTTTTTGACTTAATCAAACACTGCTTGATTAAATACAAGGGACAGAATAAAGTTATAATCAAATGATCTTTGATTGGCTGACAGCACATGCACAAACAGTCAAACAAACAGGATTGAATTAACACAAAAACACATTTACAAAAATACAAACATGCTTACAGTTTCCGAAAAAGAAATCATTAACAAACATCAAAGCAATCATGTTTACACTCTGATTTAAATAGAAATGCAAAATATAAAAAAACAAACAGACTTATATTGACAGAACAAAAAAAAATGCAAACAAATAAAAATACATTTAAAAAAAAATACACAAACATCCAAAATCATAATTAAACTATTAGGAAAATACAATTTAAAATTAATTAAAACGATGTATAGATATAGAAATAAAACTCATACAAATACAAACCTACTTACAATTATGTTTAAAGTATCGAAAAAAAATTCACAAACATAAGATCAATCAAGATTTAGTTATAAGAAAATAATCTATTTGTTCCAATACAAAATGCATGTTTACAAAAATGCTGACATACAAAAGTAGGAAGATAACACAAAAGTTTGAATATCATACATGAACAATCAGAAAACTGATACTCCAAACAATTAAAAACGAGAAATAATCCAAACAAAATTTAAAAATATAGGATATAACTATACAAAAAGACATTAGAAGAATAACAAAATCACAATTGAAAACGTATTTAAAACACATGAGAATTTGTTTAAAAACTATGACAAAAACATGACAAAAACATGACAAAAACATGACAAATAATTACAAATATACGATAAAAATATATGATAAACCATGAGGAAAACACCATGACGAAATCACGGACAAAATATGAGAAAAACATGAGAAAAACATGACAGAAACATAACATTATTCATTAAAAAAATAAGAAAAACATGAGACGACATTACACCGTACACCTCCTAACCTACAATGTTTAACCATAAAAAAACACGCCAACAAACCGACCACCAAACATGTATTAACAACCAAAACAAAACAAAAAAACATCGTTGTTTTTTTTTTAAACCAATGTAAAATCTCCGGTAGCCATTAACTGAATGATTAACGAAACCTTGGAAATGTTGAATATAATCACAGCATTATCTTTAGCCTGCGCACAGTTCCGTTAGAAGGTTTCAAGGAATATTTCGTTTCGTTAAAAAAATATTCTCTTCGTGTGTTCCATTAAAGTAATGCAACAATGATTACAGTTTTTAAAAAAAATGAAAATAGGATTCAGATGCATTGTTTTGTTTCGTTAAAATTATTTGCTTTTCTTATGTTACTCGAAAGTAATGTAAAAAAATGAGATGAGTTTTTAATTATTTTCATTAGGGACAAGAATTAGAAATCAATGCATGTTTTGTTTTGGTAAAATATTCAACATTAAACATGTGTTACGATTGTTGAAGTTTTTTTTCTTTTCATTTTAAATTAAAACAATCCATTGAAGGAAAACAAGCCACTCAAATATCTATTTCAATTTTTAATCATCTCTGACGATATAGATTTACGTTTCAAGTAAAAGTTTCATAAAAATCTTACTTGAATAAAATAAAGTAATCGATACTTGAAGGAAATGTATTTAGCAATCAATATCGCTCACACATATAGAAAGATTATTAAAATGTACATTGCCAATACTGCTAATAAAATATATAAAGTGCAAGTTATTTTAGAAATCCATTTTCCGTGCATGTATTCTAAGTTCTTTCGCACGCTCTTTTGTAAGTTATTATTATTAATTATCTCAGGGACAAATTTCTCACCAATACAACATATTACGGACAATACCATTACAGACTAGCAATGTCAGATTCAAAAATATAATGTAAAATGTGTGAGAATATAAATCTTCACTGTGTCCCAAGACAGCTGATCGTTTACAGTCAGTTGTAAATCTACACCTCGGTTAGCAGCGTAAATCACACATTAACACCAACTGTTTAAATAGTAAAGTAATCAAACACATTGAAAATATTAATTTTATACATCCAAACGTTATCAAATTTTCAGATTTGTGAATATAAAAATAAATTAATTCATTTTTTTTAAACGTTAGAAACTGTACTCCATTTAGAGCTATTCGGCCTGAAAATCATATGGTTAGTTTGTTCAATATGTTGGTGATGTATAATAGTTGTCTGTAGCTACGGACAGACTACTCTGTCAATAAAATAGTCAGTTATTTCCCTTGTGTTTAATTTCGAAGCCCCAAGAATACTTAAAAAGAAGCCATTTTATTTAAAAAATCGAAACTTGAAATGTGTGATTTAGGTTTCAAAGTGAAATTGGGGAAAAAATATCTAGTTGAAAAATATGAATTTTCAACGCCATGAATCATCGTGTTCGATTCGTTTAAAAAGAGAAATCCGGAAACAATGTGTTGTTGAAATTATAAAAAATTATGTGTCAAAACAAGGAAGTCTTATGATTATCATTGGAAAACTGAAATACACAGTGAAACTAAAATACACACTAATACTTAAATACACAGTGAAACTAGAATACACACTAATACTTATATACACAGTTAAACTAGAATACACACTTATACTAAAATACACAGTGAAACTAGAATACATACTAATACTAATATACACAGAAATACAAAAATACACAGTAATACTAAAAAACACAGTAGTACTAAAATACTCATGAATACTACAATACATAGTAACACGAAAATATTTCGTCTTTCTAAAATACACAGTCGTAATAAAATAAAGAGAAAAACTAAAATACATAGTAATACTAAAATAAATAATAATACTAAAATACATATTAATAATAAAATACACTTAAGTACTAAAATGCACAGTCATACTAAAGTTAACTTGAAACAATTTGATACTATAATAGATTTAACAACAACGAATTCCTTATAAACTAACCACCTTCTAATACCATATGTATATTTATCAACCTATTATCTCATAGAAGCAGATTCGCGATGCCAATTTTTCTAATCAAATAAATGAAATAAAGCCGATGCTGAGCTGCGTTTGTAGTCGTGAAGGCAGCTGGGCATAGTGCTGACCACACTATCTCTTCATATGCCGAGGTCACAGAAACAAGTGAACTCTACTTCACTTGCCCCATAGACCGTCAGGTTTGAAAGGGAAACTTTTACTTTAAGCTGCGTTTGTAGTCATGAGGTTCATTTAAAACAAATACGAGGGGTGGGGATTGCATCTTTTGGGGGAGCGGACACTGGTTTAACTAAGTTTTCTTAGTATATATTTTTCAATCTTAACAAAAAAATTGTGGGTGGGGGGTGGACATCATCTGAGCGCCCCCCCCCCCTCTATTTCTACTAGATGCCTGCTAGAAACACTTAATACGGGCCCTGTTTCTGCCCTCCTACCAAGAACACAACCTGCCCAGATAGAAATCATCAAGGTAGTAAAACACGCCCCTTTCGTCATCAGAGTTTCTTCCAGGCATCTCTTCGGGGGGGGGGGCTAAGCCCCCTCTGAAAAATTTCTACCGTCCCCCCCCCCCCCCCCGAACAAAATGAAATGTATATAATTTATATAGAAAATATATACTTTTAATAGTGTCCGCCCCCCCCCCAAAGAAAGTCAACCGCACCCCCCCCCCCCCCCCGAAAATTTCAAGTGCCCCCCCCCCGGAGAAAAAAGTCTGGAAGAAACACTGTTCGCCATGTTGAAAAAAAAAAACTCGCACTTTTAAACAGGCATTAGGGTCTGACAAATGTATCGTACATAAACGCATAACGAGCCCAACATCTTCAGCTGATTCAACGCGGCAGCTGGATCGATGCCAATAAATTAAAATCATGCTGTGCGCATGCGTGGCGTCATGCTGGTCCAGGGCCAGTAGCTCTGGAATATCTCCCCCCCCCCCCCCGCCCCCTTTTCACCGACCCTTTAAAGAGATTTTAATAAGGATGTTGCAGGCGGATAGGCAGGCGGATAGACGCAGACTTGAACTTGTCTGTGGACAGACTTTTTCATGTAAAACAGAGTTTTTCTTAAATAGATTTTTTCATGTAAAGACCATTTCTACTACAGACAGACCTTTGCTTTTATAGACATACATTTTCTTACACAGGCAGACATTTTCTTGTAAGAAAGACCTTTGCAGGTATAGACATACATTTTCTTACATGGACATTTTCTTATATAGACAGACCTTTGTATGCGTAGAGACCTTTCCTTGTATATAGAACTTCCTTGTGTAGACAGACCTTTTACTATATAGACAGACCTTCTCTTATGTAGAGAAACATTTTCACGTAAAGACTATACAATTTGAAAGACACATCAAATTTTATTCTTATGGTCTCATTGATGACATTCCTTTTTAATAAAATTAGCCGTTCTTCGAACCGTGTCGAATTGTTCTTGGTTGGGCAAAGGCTATGGAAGTAGATCCGAAAAGAAAAGCAGGCTGAAATCGGAGTCAATGGTCTTTATGGCGCATAACAAGTTGACACTTAATACTTAATTGTATTGGATGAAATCACGTCCAACATTAAATAACGAAGAAGAAGAACTTCTATTGGAATTAGGTTTGAACACACTGCAATGATATAAATTAAACTTATAAATGAAGAATTATAAACCATAATCTTATCCAGCTGTTATTTAAATGTATCCACGTAAGAGCAAATAAAAACGTTTGTTAACGTTTTGAGTGCTTTGACACAATTATACAAAAAAGTTCATAAACATTTCCCTTGACAAGTTCCGGTTGTGTTTTTCTATTTCCATGTTCTTGAAATTTCGCTTCGATGAGCGATTAAAACACGATTTTTCATGTGTTAATTCGTGAGAGATTTAAAGAGCAGTAAAGAAGAAAAATTAGTTGTCCGGAAAATTGGAGGTTTAAATTGTTGTAGAGATTTTATTTTGATAACCTCCCTTTTGTGTTCAGTGACCTCGACCTTTTGTTGTGTTTCGTTAATAGTGCTCGTTCTTCCGTTCAAATTTAATTAAAAAGTAATTAAAAAGAAATAAACAATTTTCAAGCTACTCAAAATAATCTTCATTGTGTTATGCATTAGATGCATATTGCTTATATATATATATATATATATATATATATATATATATATATATATATATATATATATATATATATATATATATATATATATGTATATGTATATGTATATATATATATATATATGTATATATATATATATACATATATGCATATTTCCACTATATTTCATTTGTGTTTAGATTGTTATGCGTGCATTGTGTTATATACGTTTGCTATTTTTGGATTTGCTTCCAGAGCCTTCAAATATTCAAGCATTTACAACAAGGCAGCATTTGTTTGATTTTTTTGAGTCAAATTCTAGATGGGTTGCTGTCCCCAGCTAACAGGCCTCATCTGGTTGGGTAACAGCTCTCTGGGCTTTTGCAGTCAGCAGTGATACATTACCTATTTAATTCTAAACTTCATGGATTATATTTTTTTATTACTTGAACAATATTTCACCACGTCCTTCACCTCCAAAATTTCCTTTCACATGGGCTAGACTGTAACGTTAAATAAATAACCAGCCAACAATTTTATTTGTACGATACAACACATTTAAAAAATCAACCAATCACCAAGCTTGTTTCAAAAACGACACGGAATCAACTTCAAAACATTCAATTCTATTTTGCAAGCTAAACACACGTTTACATTTTTTACCATCATCTCCCGGGCTAGAGATGTTACTAATATATTTATGACAAGGGTTGTCTGGGAAATATAAAAAATAAAAAATAAAAAGCAACAACCACCTTTTGTTTAGGGAACAAATAATTATCCAAGCATAAACAAAACGAAACACAGGCGAGGTTTAGATACTCACTCACGCATTCACACAGCTAATTCACAGCACGTGTGGATAGCCTCACAGCTTCCCCCACCCTCCCCACCCTCCCCACCTTACATAAGCAGCTTCGTGATTTATTGAAACCAAGCCACCAAAAATCTGGCAGACTAAAAGTTTGGCTTGCAAAGGACAAGCTGGCAACATCAAAAATTGATGATTTGGAAAAAAATATTTAAGCTACATTCTGCAGTTTTATTTGATACCATCCATTGAAGTAATCTTTCGATCGTTGCACAGCATAGAAATTGAAAACATTCAGGTATTTAAATGTAAACGGAATTACGAAATAACGTTTAGAAAGACTATGTTTTATATATATATATATATATATATATATATATATATATATATATATATATATATATATATATATATATATATATATATATATATATACTGACGTGCATACTGTAGAGGTAGAAAGAGGTAGAGCTCATATCAACAGCCGAAATAACAACACCTAAACAGAATAAACAATTAGTAAATCTCTCGGATTTCTCACAACATTTCTTTCTTAACAATCTTTCAATGCTCGCCGTAAACACATACAACAATGTTACATATCGGGTCAATGGTCGTGTATACCTTACATGACCGCCCGCGGCCCACGGGCCAATATAAATGTACACGGCGAATAAAAAAAAACATTAAAAAAACATGTACGAGAAAAGTTTAAAATTTGACATCGGTCCCAGAAGGATCCGAACCTGAACCAAACAGACATCCCCTCTCTCGACTTTTATGGTTCCCGTCTCTCAAGAACTAACTTCACTTCATTCGGTTCCTCGGGGAACAGTTCCAAGACGGGTTCCCTGCACGCGATCAACCCGCCTGCCCCTAGATGATTGACGTCATTCAAACCAAACGAACTAATTAACTCTAATCATAACTTTTTAATCCTGTTCTTGCCAGACGTATGACACTAATAAAGTTGTTTTCAAAGTGTAACTATTTTTTTCAATATGTATAACAGATTGTTTTTTAAAGTGGCATCTAGCTTTTGTTTTCCCCTATAAATAGTTTTTTGTTTTGTTATTTTTTATATATTTTTTTTTCGTTAAAAGAAAATGTATTGCTAACTTTTTTAAGAATACCATTTATTTATTGTTATAGTTTCGAGTGTTATGTTTAGAAGATATCCTTGTGAGCTTTATTTTGGTTCAATTGTGAGAGTTATTGTTCTTTATTTTAAAAGTAAACAAACCAAAATAAATTTTAAACTTAAGGTCTGCACCGAATCGACAGCCATAAAGTCACATTGTATTCTCCTTTTTAGCATCAGGAATCTTTGCTTTTATTTCTATGTTTAAAAAAAATAGACTTGAAAAAACAGACTTTGTTTTAACTTAGTTAATTACATTAAAACTGCATTTTATTAATTAGAAATTTCTTTGAGCAAAAATTAATTAGAGAATTTGTTTTCGCAATCCTCCCTTGAAAAAATATTTTTTTCGTTGGGCTGTCACTATTTAAAATTACTACTGAAGCTGTCAATTAAAAATTCGTTTCTTTTTTTTTTATAAGTGAGGAGAAAAAACATCGTGATGTTAGTGCAGTTTTGGTACAGATAAATTTCATCTGCGAATAGCTGATTTAGATGAGCGGTAGATTGGTTGATTTTAGAACTTGGCTTAGGCAACAAAAGTAGTATCAGAAATATGTGGATCAGAAAGTGAGACTTTAGCATGTGGTTTATGTGTATGTGGTATATGTGTGTATGTGTTATGGGAGTTTGATATTGTGTAGGTTACTTTGTTGGTTTGTGCGTGTATGTGTATGGGTGTTTCTTTGTCTCTGTGTTTAAGTCCATATGTGTTTGTGTATGTGTGTGTTGGGATGTTTAACTGTGTTACTCCATATATATATATATATATATATATATATATATATATATATATATATATATATATATATATATATATATATATATATATATATATATATATATATATATATATATATATATATATATATATATATATGTATATATATAGGCCTATTTATATATATATGTCTGTGTGTGCATATGTGTGTGTGTGTATGCGTGTGTGTGTGTGTGTGTGTGCGTGTGTGTGTTTGTGTGTGTGTGTGTGTGTTTGTGTGTGTGTGTAAAATTCTCTTCTATAACCTATAACATTACTATTCAAACATTTGTAAGTCACTTAGCCAACAAATAA